>NC_025994.2:112416959-112716959 GCF_000442705.2 Elaeis guineensis
TAAATATCTATAATAATAATAATAATAATAAATAATAATAATAATAATAATAATATTATTATTATTATTATAAAGAGTTATAAATGAAGAATGTTTAATCAAATTGTAGAATAATTATTATGTACTAATGTATAAAATTATTTATGATATTCTATACATTATTACTATCGTTATTTGATGATATATCAAATATAGTAAAATTTTATTTTCAATGATATTCCAGTGATATAGTGATTACATATCATCTCACTATTTGCACATCACTCCAGTATTCATATCACCCCAATTGATCACATCACTCCAGTAATTACATCATCGATGATATACCAAACAATACCTAAAACTTTAATAGCATAAAATTTCAATTCTCACGATCATCTCAAAGCAATGTTATCTTTAATATAAACAAGAGTGGAGTACTGCAAATACAAAACATCCCTCCTCCACATCCAGGCAGAGAGTCAAGATAAAAACTTAGGTAAAAACTTACAAAGGTGATTCCCGGAAAAAAACAGGAAAAACAGACTGTTTTAAGTTCCGATATCTGCTATTTTAAATATGAAAATGGTAAAAATATGCCTGTATTATTATGAACCTAATATTATTATGAAACTGAATTTGATAGCAAGAGAGAGACTGAAAACAGCAAATTTCGACTACTGATACATGAAAGGCGCCTTCATCCCGACAATGTGACTTACATCATATAATATAACAGCAGCTTGAAAGATTAATTTCTGATAGCTAGCACATCAACACTTCCATTTCATTGTTACAAGCAAGCAATTGCTGAATTGACTTCCAAAGTAGACGAGTTATAACAAGCAAACTGCTGCTGGAATGTTGTCATGCCCCACTGGCATACAGACGGGTCCATTCCTTCGCTGTACAACTCCAAATAAGTTGGTAAAAATAACAACATGAGCCCCAGTAATATCAAGAAGAACCACCAACATGTAAAATTGAGATTGCCTAAGACAATGATCTCATGGCCAGGTTGTGTATTATGAACTGGCAAGTATAGAATTGTAATCTGACCTGTTTCTACAGCTTCAGCTTCATTTGTCTTCCAATGCTTTGCAATGTTGTCAGAAAGTGGGTCATCTGGGTTTGGAGCACTCAAAAGTGCTTGAATACTGATGAAAAATAAAAGTGATAATGAAAATCAAAAATATTATAGCTTGATTAGAATCATCTAATCGAGGACTGCTATTATCATTTCACTGAGACCTATTTCTTAATAGCCACGTTTACTTGCACATAGCCCTCGAGTCCCAAATGGATAAAAACTCAATAATAACATCACCTATTAATATTTTGAAGGATCAACAGAAACAAATGAAAACAGGACAACAAATTTCCTTCTAACAAGCAATAAACAATCATGCAAGACAGTACCAAAAGCATTGGTGTAATGCAAATAATCATGTTACCTTAACAATACAGTTCGAATCTGGAGAGCTGGACTCCATTTGTCCTTAAGAATATCAAGGCATATTCTTCCAAGCTGCATGCATCAAAATATGAAATTCAAAATACATTCCCATTTCCCACCAGGAAAATAACTGAGAAAAGAAGGTGATCTGCTTGCCTTGTCAATGTTAGGATGGTAAATCTTGGTAAGAAAGCGAACCTGTTTCAACAACAATTAAACCAAATATCAATAGATTGTTCACCATGCACTTCATGATGAATATGAAAATAACTCAAGGCTCAAAGCTATCAAGAGACTCAAATGCTAGGAACCATCTAGTTTATGGATCATAAATGCCTACTGGTACAATAAAAATATTTAAGTACAATAAAATTCTTGGAAAGAAAGCAAACCTGTTTCAACAACAATTAAACCAAATATCAATAGATGGTTCACTATACACCTCATTATGAAGATGAAAATAACTCAAGGCTCAAAACTATAAAAAGACTCAAATGCTAAGAACCAGCTAGTTTATGGATCATAAATGCCTGCTGGTACAATAAAAATAGTTAAGTACCAATACAACATAACGGACAGTGTGAACAAATTTAAATAAAGATTGCAACAAAAATTATTTGGCAACAAAAAATAACAAATACAGCACTTGAACAGTGCATATAAAAATGCCTGAATGTTCGATGTCATTTGACAAGATATTGACCACACAGGGAAGACCGAGTAAAGAGATACATTCATAATAAGTATTTCTCATATATAAATTACTGAAAAAACAGAAAAAAAGAAAACAAACTAAAAGGCAACAGCCTTTATTTTACATCTACCCAAGTGACAGATAATTTATATCTATTCATAATGTACAGGATACCGTCATAAGCAATTGGAAGAATCATCAGCTATAGAAAGCTGCATGAAGTAAATAATATAGACAGAGATCCAATCATCAAGACTTTAACCTGTAAACATCACAAGCATGTCATAGGATTTTAACATTGTAAGTATGCCAAGAACATAAATTGGAATCAGATTTCAGTTACTCAGTGTTGGAAGACCAAATAATGGAGACAATCATATAAAGCATACGACGTGAACTAAGAGGTAAATTTTGGGATAATAGTAGCAGAAGGGAAGGGCTACAGGGGAGAGATCACCCTTCTTGAGCCTTGGATGCAAAGCTTGAATATTGGCCATCATAATGATATTAACAATCATCTATCACAATACAGAAACATATAATGGCTATCATATAAGCATTATGTAATTACTACAACAATACTGGTATTTAGATGATTTTTTAGCTTCATATAGGCATCATATAATTTATCAGAACTAATAACAGCCATTATGACTATCTATTTTTTAAAAATTGGAATTTTACATTATTAGGAAATTTTGCTTGCAATTGATGATTAAAAACCACTGACCAGAAAAATGTGAGTCAGAAAAAAAAAAAGAAACATCGGAGAAGAAAGGCAGCTATAATCCACTATCCAGTTAGCTCCAATATATCTGTAGTATGAATGCATACTAGAAAGTATGCAAAACTTGAGTCTACACCACATTTTAGGACGACACTATCATAATCATGCCTGCCTTCCTGCCAGACCATTTTCCTGTGCCGTGAAATATTTTAAAACATAAATCTTTGTAATGATTGTATGTGACAATTAATGTTTTAATGCTTCTATTGTTGCACATTCATGCCAGAATTTTTTGATGGAATAAAAATTATTGAAAACAAGCATAAAACTACAATAATTATTAGCTATAACTAACCTCAGTTGTGTTTTACATGTTTCAATTTTTTTTTTCACAGGAAAATTACATTAAAATAACCCCCCACAATTTATTCGGTTGCTACAAGCAAATAGTAGACTCATAAGATAACGTATGTGAGGCAGTATTATGAAGAACTTTGACAAATGAAAACTACAATTAAATGGCTTAATGATTTATTTTGTTTAAGTTTTTCACAACCATCAGATAAAACAATAATTGATTGATGAGCAAATAATTCAACTAGATAATTTTATATAGGTTTGTATTGATATAAACTCATGGCAATCATGCTCCTATGATCTGTCTCAGATCTCATGTAATGAACACCATATTCTTATTTATGACTTGATTTTAGTGCTTGAAGCCAGACAGATCCAAATGGAGAAGAAATACATGACATTGTCCACAATTTGCATGCTTCCTTACTGAAAGAAATTCCATGTCTCAGTTTATGGCTATCTGTAACAATGATAGACAAGTTACTGTGCATGATATCTTCGCTTACATGCAGCCATCCTAGCTTTAGTAAAAGCTGCAGTAATCAAAGAGCTTGTGCCTGCTCCATAAATAGCTATTTCTGTCCATTGAAATTGCTTACCAGGAAACCATAAGTCAAAAGTCTTCATCAAATCTATACAAATAATGTCACTATCAGGTTAAAATATACACAATCATCAAGGTGCACATATGCCCAATGTCAACACTAGAGCTGTCAAAATGGGCCGGCCTGAGGCATATGTGAACATTGAACACCATGAAATTGGACGAGCACTACCAATTTCGACATGCAAGGACAATCAAGATTTTTTTTTTCCTCTTTTCAAAAATTGAATCAGAAAATGATCATACATTTAAAAAAAAAAAAAACTAGTTCACACCCAAGAACAATACATAAGGCTACCATTTTTTTATACGTATGGCAATAGTCAAGACATGTCTTTTGAAAAAGTGATAGTAAATTAATCTTTTGAATCAAAATTAGCCTTAAAAGATTATTTGGTACCAACTGCTGGAACAGTATCATTTACAATATGCAAATAAGTAAGGGACCTCTAATGACAGCCGTTTTACCTTTGGGGCAGCCATCGGATACTCTTCAGGCAAGAACAATTCAAGCTTGAAAACTCCTCCTATTCAGGCAAAAAATAAAGAAGATATTTCATATTAATGAATATCGAAAGACCAAGTTGATCAGAAAATTATGATTTAAAGTATATTCCCATATATACATTCCCCCAAAAAAAGTCCATCTTCAATTACATTGAATTATGCAAAAAGACTACATGTACAAATATCTCATGGAAAAAATCAACATGGTCAGTTAATTTCAATTCTGAGATCAATTCAACTGTGGAACTACAGGAAAAATCTAATTACACATACAATATGTTGAGGACTCACTAGAGCACAGATTAAGATGCAGATAAAGCTCATCATTGATTAAATTGGAACAAAGTAATGCATGGAGCTGCTCACAAATAATTAGAAAAATGTAATATGCAGGGAACAGCCAGTTAAAACCATTGTCGCAAGTAACAATTCATTTAGCGGCCATCAAAGATGAAATAACCAAAAATGATTAAGCCTCACTAAAGGGGAGACCAGAACCAGGGGAAAGAGAAGCATATTGACCTTTTCTAAAGAAGATTGGTTTCTTCAAGCCAATCAAATGGTGCAGATGCAGATTATATGTATAGGCTTACTTGACTTTATTTTCTATCTTACCGAGAGAGAGAGAGAGAGAGAGAGAGAGAGAGAGAGAGAGAGAGAGAGAACACTGTATCAGACTCTATTTGCTTAGGAATTCTTTCAGGATACGGCAATTCTAAAGGATTTTACTTTACATTCATTAAGAGTCCTAAGTAGGAGAAAATCTACTTAGGGAAATACTCAACTATATAACCAAGTCTATACAAAAGGGTCAGATATGGACAACTGGGCCTTTGGATGGGTTGGTTCTTAATCAGATGAAAGCAAGATCCACACAAATTCTCCATTAATAGTTTCATAGTACAGTTTGAATCCCACATGCCTTATCAACTTCAGATTTAGATTTCCTGCTGGTTTCCCAGTGGTATTTACATTAGGAGATAGGATATCTTCCTAAGGTGCTGCACCCACTTCTGAACCTTGTTCTCACTCCTACACCCACCATTTCAAATGCTTCAAACTCATTTTAATCAATTATGTTCTGTTACCAACATCATTAAAAATTTAATCCTATCCAATAACAATATGTGTCATCAATCATTTATCATTTTTTCTTTTGATCTCCATATGATATATTTCCTTAAAAAGCTTGAAGCTTGTACTCATGTTGTTTTCTACATTATAACAAGACATATGACTCTTCCTACACACTTCTGCTCCCCCTTTCTTTCCTTTTGAGGTCCACTTCCTTGCACCTGAAGTAGCTAAGACTTCAATGCAGGTTTATATTAGTTAGTAGCTCTTTACTAGATATTTTCATCTTATGACACTTGGCATGTATTATTTTCCACCAATTAACAATGAATAACCAGAATAATCAGAATCATAAGTAGAGCTGCTAATGTACTTGGGCCATCCACCATATGTTCCACCTCGGCCTGGATTAAAATACAGGCCCAATTTGGCTTGGGCCTTAATTCATTTCTCTCTCTTTTTTTTTTTTTTTTGGGTTAGGCTCAGGAATGGCCTGGACCAAAATGATTAGGCCCTGGCTCAATCCTCCAAGGCCTAAATACTACTTCACACAAAGCCAATATGCTTTTTATATGTTTATTTCGTTTTCACTATAATAAAAAAAAAAAAAAGAAAATCCTTCACTAGAGCAACACATGTCCAATCTTCAAAGTCCCATATCCTAATTCGAAGCTTGCCGCAAAGCAGTTTGCGAAGAATACTGGCTTAAATCCTAAAGAACCCAACCTAAACACCACCATTAGCCTTCTCCTTTGCTGCTTGTTGCCTATTGTATTGTTCCTTGCTGCCCACATCTCACTGCATCCTCTCCTTCACCACTTGTTGCCCCCATGTCCTCTCTTCTGTCACTTTCCACTTACCACATCACCTCTCATTTCTTTGATGGTAAAATAGATCTCACAATCTCACAAGTTCTCTTTGATAGTGGTGAACAATGTAGCAGCAGCTATGTGCATCAGTGATGGGTTGTGGCATCATGCAATGACACAGAGAGGAGAAAGAAGGGAAAAGGACAGGAAGGGTTAGCAGTTAAAAAGTATTTAGAATCAAACTAAGGATATTAAGAAATAGGTTTATAGGGCGAATGAGCTAAGGACTGAAACAAAGTTGACCTTGAGCCTGCACACATCGAGTCAAAACAAGTTCAAGCCTAAATTTCAAGGCTTGGCCTCAGTTCCATTACTCATTTTCATAATCTTGGCCCAGTCCTAAGCCAGCCAAGCCCAATGAGCCTGTGCCCAGCTCTAGCCATTAGCAACCTTGATCATCAGTTGCTAATCCATGATAAACTATATTTTTGTTTTCTTAACATTTTTAACAAGATACTACTGCTAATACCAAATTTAAGCCTAGAAGGTGGAGGTATGATGTTATCTTGACAACCAAACAACAAAAGCATGGAAAATTATGAAACACTACAGCATTCCAGTTTTAATAACACCACAGGAAGTGCTAAACAGGAATGCTTGGCAAACAAAAATTCGTAAAGCAATAGTTAGGGCTATGCTTAATGTTATTGTTACCTTCAACATTTTAACAAGGTCATTACAAATGAAAGATCGTAGTCATTTGTAGAAATGCCATGTTGTTTAATTGATTTAAGTAGAATTGTTTGTCTAAACTACATTGTTAAGCAAGCTCGCTCTAAAGTTTAGTTAAATTATATCTAGTAAAAGTGCTGTTGGTGCTCCGAATAACACTTTATTTAAAGAAAGTACTGGTGTGGATATTATAAATATAATGATCAGCTGCTTAACTACATCTCTAATACCTTTGATCAGTCATACTTCTTCCTAAACCCTAACAAGATGGACACCATCAAATTATTGATAAATCTCAAACCTATTTCTAATGTGTATTTGCATGTATTTGTATATTCCTCTATTATAAGTCAATGATAAGCAATCCTATAAATGACATAATATTTATCAATCTAACATGCAATACGGTGATTTGTCATATAAGTTGTTTGTCTTGTGATTGCCAAATGTCCTGATACATGTTCTTACATTCTGACTTGCTTTTATTCTAGCATGCAAAATAATGCTAATTCATATTGTATACAAATAGGGAACAGGCAATGGATGATGACAGAATGAACAAATACACAAGCTAAACCATACATAAATAATACAACTGCTGTTAGGTATACAATTTCAAAAAATCAATCAAGATTGGTTCATAGGGGTCTGCATCATATTTCTAAACTATCAAATTAAGCTATAATAATATATTAACAAATATTAATCTTTGCATCAATTATATTTATAGCCAATTTCTGACATACATGCCAAAGAACACCCCACTGAAGTAAGATGCAATTGACGTCACCATGATTCTCACCTCTTAATAGAAACAAAGGAATGTACGCAGTCCATTCTTGCAACAAGCATTCAAAACATTAAGACACATCAAGATACATCAAAGTCATGAACCAAAATCACATGATGTAATTAAAAACTGTAGGCAAGACTGAATCCATCCTTTATAAAGACATTTTCTTTTTAAAGACAAGCTGCCCTGGTCCCATGACCTAAAGATTTTATCATTCTACTTGACCAACAAGCTTATGTGGCTAAACCTATGCACGAAAAAATTAGAGATGAAAAGTAACTAAGGAAAATAATAATCCATTACATGCAGCCATCTATTTTATGACACAACAAGAAAATTCATATCAACTATCAAGTACAGTTCAAAAAAACCTCCAATTTTCAAATATCCCTAATATATGAGGCATACTGGTAGGCAAATTTAATCAACTGATTTACAATAGAGAAAACACATGAATATGAACACTTGCAAATTAAAGTAATCCCCCAAATCTCATCAATATCAAGCTTGGCAATACGTTTCAGATAAGTTGTCACATGCCAGAGATGGTAGTACGAATCAATTGTAGTAAGCAGTTAAAACATCTACTAATAAACAGAACGCCCAAATCAGGAGTTGCACATCTTAACACGTGCGACAGAAGAAATAATTCAAAGAAATTGCCACATCCTCGAGGCAGGTAGTCCTACCAGATTGACGGACAATGGATGCCGTGCATGGCATTCTGATCAAGATGTGAGCGACGATCAAACTATACAGTTTGTGATACTTAAGGAAATGCAAGAACGAAAATTTTAGCAAGCTAATCACCTTCGTATGGAGATTGCTCCGGTCCAAGAATCATTACATTAAAATAGCGCATATTGTCCTCTGACGGAGAGGCACTTATGCCGGGAGCTGCAACAGATCATCGCAAGAATTAACCAAACCCCTATCTCAATAAATGAATCCCCAAGAAAAAACCCCAAGAATCCACCGCCCTAAATTTAGAAAATAAAACCAAGAAAAAGTTATTCACATGTCCCAAACATCGCAATCGCGATACACATACAGGTTTCCCAAAACGACCAGCACAAAATCAAATCAAAAACGGCACGAGATTCAAAAGAATAATTAAAGATACCTGGTTCGCTGAGGAGGCGCTGCGTTTCCTGCTCGATTCACGGAACCCAAGAAACCAGAATCAGAAACAAGAGAAACCCAAACCACAAAAAGAATTCCTATAAATCAATTAGGATTTAAGAGATCGAAATCCCAGGAAGGGGGATCAAATCCATTCCTATATCGAGATCGAAGGAGGAAAAAAAGGACGGACGGTGAGAAGAAAATCCGATCGGAGGTGGATCCATGTGGGAATTACCTTGATGATTCGGCGAGGAAGATTGCTGTTCGCCATTCAGCAGCCAAAGCTAGGGTTTCCGCTTCTCTCTTTTGGGGCGATGGAAGGACGAGAGGAAGGGAGAGAGAGAGAAGCGAACAGGAGAGCTAAGAGAAAGAACCTGGAAGCTGCTGTCGTCGACGTGTTGTGGTTTATAAAGCTTTTCGAGCTTATTAATATCTTTTAATCATTTTTTTAATTTAAAGATAATAATAGTATATAATATATTGTTATATTGTTATTGTAAAATTCTTAAAAGTTAAACTCGGCGTCTTTCTCCGTCTTCTTCACGCGGGACTCACGCGACGCGCGGTCACCAATGGTGATGAGCACGTGAAGTTTAACCGGAGAGGCAGATTTTTGAACGAATATTCCCTGCTTCTTGCGTCTATCCTGATGTAAGAAAATTTGGATGCTCGCTTCTTCCATCACTTTCTTATTGGATAGTAATTGTTATTCTGATTGTTGTGTATGATATTTTTTTAGTTTTGGAGTTTAACTCTTTTACTCCTAATTTTTTGTCATGTATTTTTGTTTATTTCCCTGTACATGCATCTACGTGGAGGCGCCATGATCATCAAGAAAAGCTTCATTTGAAGAGTAAGAATATGTAACCATCTGTCACGCTTAGCTTGCAATTTACATAACTTTCAATATTTCCCGTAGTCTTTAGGCTAGTGATAACGATGTAAGCTATTAGTAGTGTAGGCCCATATGAGTGAAAAATGAGAAGTTCATCATAAAAAGCAACCAACAAGCATGTCGTACCAAATTTGTTATAGATGATTTTGAATAGATGCATGCATGATGATATGATTCATGGCTCATATTGAATGCAGCTCACCACATGTAATATACCTAAGGATGCTGCTCACCACATGTAATATACCTAAGATGCCATGGGAAAGCACATGAGAGATACATGCATCATGGGCTATATAACTCTTGTAATGTTTGGTCCCATCTAGTTTGTGAATGAGGCTGGCATGAACTTTCATATTGTTGCGTGGCTCTCACCGCATGCAATTGCCCTTTGATCCAAATATCTAATGGCAATACAATATTCTCACTGTTATTATCATGTAGAAGAGCGACTGTTTATTTTTTCAGATGGCTAGTTTTCCTTTTGCATCTATGCTTGTGGTCAGCTGGGTTGGTCTTTTAACTAGTTTTTTATCATAATATCCAATAAAGCTTTTAGCCCTCTTTCTACAAAAATAAATAAATAAATAAATAAAATAAAAAATACTAGACTTGCATACCGTCTTAATTAGAAAAATAAATGAACTTTTCATAAGAAATTTGAATTGATATACAAACGAACATTCGCAAGAAAGGGATTAGGAAAAAATTGGCAGTTGTAGGGCACCCGGTAGAGTTATTATCAAAAGATATTTGGCATGCATTCGCTATATAACTACAAATATCATAATTTTTTTATTGATTTACACCATCAATATAATATAATATGCCATATTCCATGCTGATGTTGCAATCTTGGATGGCCAAGGAATAGAAAAAGTGAAAACATATAGACAAACAAAACCAAAATTTACAAATTCTTAAGTCATCATATTCCAAAAGATTCATGAATTAACGGTTGACCAGCAAGTACTGTAATTGTTATTTAAAAGGACTTGGAATCTTCTACTTACTCCTTACTGTTGTCCGATCAATCAGATTCTTATAGTTACTGTAGAACTAATCTATAAATTCTGAGAATATTGTAAACAAGTATTTGTGTGGGACAAGCATGCCAAATATGCCAAATAATTAAGAAGGCGCTCCATTGAGCCTAAGTTGGGATATCCTTCACCTAAAAAAGCGTCAAGGTTGATTGGCGTTTACTGTATCCAACTAATTGGATACCACTGCCCTTAGCATAGCAAGAACAGAGAGAAAAGGTGCTTGAGGCGTAGGGCAAGCTTTTGTCCGATGCTAACCAAAGCACAAACGACGTTCTCTGTCCCTTTTCATTCCTTTGGTGCGACAAGTGAGTAGTTCTGGAATAACCGGTTAAAGTTGTCATATGTTGCTGCCATATTTAATGACTCTTTGGATGACCAAGCCTAAAATGCCATAGAAATGGTGGCTTAGGCCAATACAACAATCTAAATGGGGCTTAGTCCAATATGTCTTTATAAATATCCAAAGAAAAATAACAGTAAACTATCTCAAATTTTATAAAGAGAAAGGTCCCTAGGAGAAATTATATCTTACATGTTATCAATTATAGTCATTTATTTTTGTAGTGATACATCGAGATAAGCGCTCGATAAATAGGCCCATAGGAATAAATAGTTTTGATTAGTAGCATACACGGCCACATGGCGCAAGCCGTGTAGAATATAATTTTTCAATGTTTAGAGCAGAAAACAGGTCCCAGAGGACTGTTGCCGCACATGCATGTACTCCTATAACAACCCAAACAAAGACTTCTCATTTATCCAACGTGGGGAAGAAGTGTCCGTAAGAATCGGCATCAAGAAGATTAATGGAAGTTTTTTATGCCCACACAATTGGCAGAGCTTGCTTTACAGGGTGATGGGACCATTGAATTATTACAATGTCGTACATAGAGATGCCCAAATTAGTGCTGAGTTGACAGCCTATGATCTAAATAACTTTCACCAAAATATTACATTTCCCACTTCAAGTTGAACGAAATAATTACCCCTTTCACCGTCTTTGTTTTTTTTTTTCAGAAAAAGAGGAGCAAAAGTTTCCACCAATCTGGTTTAAATATAAGAAGAAGGAAATTGCTTCATCTGTTGGTAAATTTTCAATACAAGAAGGGAAGAAGGAATTGCTTCACATACACCACCAAGGTACAAGTGTATCTTATATTCCCACCAATTTGAAGGGTAGGTGTAATATTTCTGCCGGATTAAATTACAGACTGCATAAAACATTAAAGAAGAGAAAAGAAAGCAGTCTGCTTAACCACACAGTTTGGTATATCAAACCAATCATGACTAACATACATATATAAAATATGCACCATTTTTTTTTTTACAGTAAACTGTACACATAAACAAATATGCCATCCATCACATGCCACATACTGGATCTGCAGTCCAGCGTCCTATTGAAAAATACTTATTTTCAGCACAAATGCCGATCATCTACACCTATTATAAAGGCATGTAGAAGACTTCTCCTTGTCTTTTGGTTCCATCACTTAGCTAGTTTTGAATGTTTGCTGACAGCCTATTTCACTGCCTGGAATCTAAATTCTATTTGGCCTTCGCCATGCTGCCTCTTATGATACTGCGTGGTGACTGGTCCGCTTCGTAATGTCCAGATGGTCCAAAGGAAATGGACAGAAAAAATTCAAATTATACCAATACTGATGAAGTCCTAATATATAATCCTCATTGCTTGGACCCATCATTTTATGGCCATAGGAAACACCGTCAAGGTCATGAAGCAACAAAGGATTAAACTCCACCATGAGTTTGTGACTTTGTGAATGAATCGAGTTCTTTTTTCTGTGTTGAGTTCTGTGTGATTCATATCAACAATCATAAAGCAATAGCCCTCAGGAAAACAATCAAAGAGCAATGCAGTTAGGAAATAAATACAGAGATTTTGCTCTTTTTATTTCTATAAGCATATACGTTTTTGGAAGCATCCTTTTGAAGCAGTCCCGCAAGGCTAGATGCCTAAAAAGTAAGGAGGGCATTAAATTTTAGTTTGTTTTCCGGTGACCATAGACAGTGGAACCACTTTCGATATTAACCTGAAAGAAAGTAAAAAGTTCTGGAATCCTTGAGCATCCACGTATATCATGGTAGTACTCAATGTGTGAGTAGGCTGTGGACCTAAGATATTGGATGATGTGGTCATGTATCCCCAGGATCATGGTAATGCACAGTGATGAGCAAGCAGGCCATGAATATTGTCAAGCGATATGACCAGGGATGGAAAGGCATATTAAGAATGCAAGACCGGAATCGTGGCACAAGAGTTTGTGGGGAAAGCTTGGATAGTCGAACCCCAGAGAACTCGGATGTGTACAATCATCTGTAGCTTGGGGGAGCTGCAGGTCATGACAGCTTGGTAGTTTAGCTGGACTGTATTAAAGATGGGTTTGTCCGAGCCTCATGCATAGTGGTGGCGTTGCATGGTCGTGCTATGTGGATTTGATATGTGTAGTACTGAAGGGCAGCTCGATGGATGGTGGATCAGTGACACAGTGGTTATATCCCGGCACGAGGATATGTTGAGGATCAAGATATCTGGGATGAGCAGTGCTTGGCTTGAGGGGCAAAGCCTTAAAGTTGATATAGAGGTGTTGAGCTGCGGAGCATTCTTGGAAAGGGTCTATGTTATGGCACGGAGGTGCGCATGAGCATTGCAGTTGATTCGAGGGGTCGGATTGTTTATGGGTACTTGAGGGTGTCATCTGTATTCAGTACAACAGTGTTGTCAGGCAGGGATATAGAGGTGCAAGCTTGGCTATGTGGTTGGACTGCTGCGTGCTTATTGGTATGTCCGAGAAAAGGACTTAAGAGGACTGACCTTGGTATGTGGCATGCTAGAGCGCCGCACGGATGTTTGGATAAGAAAACACTCACCCTGTGGCATCTAGAACCGGTGATAGAATGATGCTTGCCCGCGAATTCTGTAGGACCATTTGTTTTTTAATCTTTAGGGCTATATTCACACTAGAGTAATATGAAATGTGACCGTTTGTATGTACCAAAAAATAAGAAAAAATAAAAAATTCATCTTTTTTTTTCCTTTGTTAGCTGTGAAGCTTAAAGAGGTTCTTATCTCTGGCCGCTTGTGTTTTGCTTTAAAGTACGGAAGTAGTGGCATAGATTAATTGAAGAGTAAGAGCAACAATCTCAGTAGCTGTTGGCCAAGCGGAAAAATCTCTTTGTACCTTAACATGCTATTCTTTTGGAGAAGAATTTCTTTAAGTGTATTACATATACTTTTTGGCATGCCATTCCCTTCCAGTGAGATTTATAGACCGCGTGCCTCTTGTATCGGCATGTGTATTATTTTCAGTTAGTCCTTTGCACTGTTCCTCAAGACCGCTAAATTGTTTATTTCATTTCAGCATTTATTATTTAACAAACTATATATTGACAGTAAAAAAATTTAAAAAACTATAAATACAATGAAGTGATATTGTCCCTAGACATCATCTAAGGATCATTACTTAGTTCAAAGGTTTAAGATTTTGGCTAACAAGTGCGATAGATCTCAGGATAGCACTTTGGATAAAAAATACCAAATATTAGGTCTGTCTCCATTTCATCCCACATTTTCGGAACCATAACTAGGATAGTGACCTTTTATTTATAAAAAGAAAAAAAAGGAAAAAAAAAAGTAAGATATCATCTGCTTCAGTTTGTAGACATGAAAGATGTTTTTTATCCCCTCAGTTGCAGTTCTTCGTTGGTAGATTATCACCTAGTAACAAAGTAGCATAAATTCAGTAATAAAAGCAAATCTATTTGACATGGCTTCGGAGAACGAGATACGCTTGGTTGTTGGAGAATGAGGTAGCCTTGGTGTGATTCTCTCGCTAAAATTTATTTAAAAAATGTAAAAAGTTGTGATTTTTGAGGCTAAGCTTGCACTTATTCTTCATGGAACTACAGTAATCCAATCGAGCAAAAGGCTTCCATAATGCCATCATCCTGCCTCAAAACAATATTCAAAACAATAGCACAACTCACAAAGGTTGTAGCAAATAGAGCTACAGACTAGTGGTTACATCCCTCTGCTATCAAGCTGAGGATCTTTGTGGAACCTTGAGGGCAGTTTCCCCAAGCATCGGCTTAGAAATTTTCATTGCTCATATGAATTGATTACCAGTCATCACACCACTATTCTAGAAATAACATATATGAAATGATTGCCAGTCATCACACAGCTATTCTAAAAATAACAGAATGGGAACTTTTATGCAAAGAACATGCCTCAGAAGCCTTATGCACCAAAGAAAAAGGGTTCCTCTTGCAGAGGAACCACCACATTGCTACATTGTCTTTTGCCCCAATGTATGGGCCCTGCATCCTTCTGCAATAATTGTGTTCCTCATGTCTCAGTAACATTTCTCAGAACTAGATTCTGGCAGTAACCCCCTTGTGAGTGCTCAGAAACTGTTATTTATAAGGCAGTGATAGAAAACCATATTTCTTAACTATAAAAATCAGAGATTTAGCCATCAATAAAGACAGAAGGTCAGATTTTTGAATTGAAGTATAATCTAACAAGTCTGGGAATTATTCAGGTGCAGAAGAGTGCTGCAACAATTTGATCACACCCATTCTCGAAGTACATGAACTGAATTTTGCAGAAGGAGAAGCACCTAAACTTCACACAAAGCATAGTTGCCTTCCTATCCGTGCTTGAAAGCCAAAATACTTTTCTTTTTTGAGACATGGAAGCTAAAATACAATTGCCGCAGTGAAAGTTGTGAAAGAGATTTGATCACAAGCTATCTTCTGCAAAGAGAGGGCTGCTCGCTTGGTGCGAGAAGATCGGAAGATCCAATGCATCTTGTGCAACAATCACATCTTCTTCGGATAATTTTAAAGCCTCTAATATATATTGCTGCAAGAATGAAAGTTTTGATTATACTAGCAGATATATACTAAATTTGATAAGTAATTAGTAGTTAATGAGTATGTATTTTATTTCTTTTCTTCTCACTAGGAAGGTAGAGTTAAAATGGGCAAGGGAAACAACTAGGTGCTGCATGACAAAGTATCAAGTGGAAGATATTGTTGAGCATGATATTGACATATGCAAAGAAAATCACAGACAACTCCAGAAAGGATTCTCGATTCTCACAAACATGAGGATCAAAGAAAGGGAAAAAGGAGATCAAGACAGACCAGGATGGAGGTTGGAAAACATCCAAAACACCTGTAATTTCTAAGGACTTAGTCTTGGATATGAAACAATATTACTCAACCCAAATTGATGGGAACAAGGCTTGTTAAATTTATGTTTATGTTTGAACAACTAGCTCTTCATGAAATTTCACCAGGTAGAGCCAGCAATAATTATGGCTATGCTGCTCTCCTTTCAAAATGTTTCCTAAAGCTTAGTACCTCATCTCGCAGCTTCCGGATGTATCCAACCAACAGCAGGTGCAATCGTTCCTTTGTGTAGCTGTGGATATGACCGATAAGCCGTAGTTCCTGCAGGAGGAAAAATACCCATTGGGACTAGGCAACTAATAAAATTTTATATCCACCTTGAGAGAAAATTTCTGTCTTCTGATGTTTTTGACATAGTCATCATAGAGGCCACTATAAGCATGTGTCTCCAATCCAAGATCTATTAACTAGACACCCAATGCATACTCAGGTGACTCTTAAAAGCAAAAAGAACTACATGCAAAGTTGCAATGAAAAAATCGGGCTGATATATGAGAGGACATGAAGAATAAATCTTGACAAAGGTGTCTTTCAGTCTCTCAAGATTCAAAATACTTATCCATAACAGAATTCACAGACTGTACTGTAAAGACTCAGGACTCTATTCATGGAAGAAGGTTTGACAAAAACCATTTTATGCTGCTTAAAAATGGGAAATGCCATCTAGCAGTTGAAAGTTTAGCAGTCATATTTTAAGGAAAACACATGCAGGTAATAAAAGGTAACAAGTTGAATTTTCTTCATGAAATAACAATAAAAATGTTAGATGGAATTTATCTAATAAAGCAAACTATTGTCTTAAAGGGGAATGCACAATCTAACTTCTAACAACTGATCAGAAATAAATTATAAGATACTCACAGTTACTCTTCTAACAGTGCCCAAGGAAAGGTCCCATCCAATGCTCACCACAACCTTAAAGATGCCATGTATTTCAAGTTTGGCCCAACCAAAGAAGACCCCGCATACTTGATCAGGAACAAATTCATATGAAGCATTATCTGTTTGTTTACAGAATAAAAGGTCAAGAGCATGGACTGAACAACAATCAATCTGCAATGCTCCAATAGATGGACAATATCAGATGAAACATTAAATCGAGAACTTTACTGACCTTCAGTTATTTTAGCAACAGCAAAGCCATCACGAGGAAATAGCTCACCTAGCAGATCTCTAACATACAATGGTTCAATTGGCAATGCATTCTGAACCCCTGCACCATAACATCGTGCTTTAATGATAGAATGTAACCACAGGAAATATGAAATGAGAATGGAATAGAATTGTACAGTCTTCGAATGCTGGAAGACCCCATAACTCAGGTTGAAACTCTAAAAGTGAATGAAGCACACAATTGGCAATTGAATAACGTTCATCCTGACATTGGAGAGATGGAACAGCCACTACCTTCACTCCAGAAGCCTTTGCAGCTCTAACACCAACCCTATATGAAACAACCTGATTTACTTAAAAGAAACAGATGCCAGGATGCATGATGTGTCAGAAATAAGGATATAGTTAATAGCTCCTCTTCATAAATTAAGGTAATAATGCAAGGCAGGAACTTTAATCTGGCAGTGCCTAAGATGTTAGCCTGGTAAATATTTCAGATCAGCTTTTATGGGATTATTGATCACCTTGAACCTTTTACCAATGTGACTTGCAGGTTTGTTAATTAGCCACTAGTCATGCTCCCACATGCTATATCAGTTTTCCCAGCCAACTTTTGCCATTGTGAACCATTTGCATTCACCATAAAATAAGGACAACCACGTACTTTGCTGCTCATAGTGTATGTTTGACATGTAGCATTGTTGATGTCAACTTATACTCGAGTAAGAAAGAAATCTTCTCATAAGAAATGTTGGAATGCACTCATCAATCATCATACATGGAGAGCATTAGATCTTCTAGCTTTCTGCTGAATTCTATTGCCTCCATAAACTACATGATTTTTCAATGCATACAGCATTATCTATAATTTTTTGAGGCTAAAGAATAATTCAAGTAACATGCCAGAAATCCACTAAAAAAAAATTCTTTTTAAAATTTTTTTGATGAATATTACATTTCCTTAAATAATTTTTTAATGTTTAATCATCTGGGCAGAATATCCATGCAACAGCCTGACTATGTCTAACATTTGTTCTTTATACTTCTTGTGAACAAGCAAATGCCCTTTTTAGCTACTACATATACATCAGCAATGCCAGCTGATGAAATAATTAATGTCTATAACCAAACTCTTGCTGGAAACTTGTCATGACTATGTCCAAAATATTCATATTATTTAAGAGACCAACAATCATTGATGAGTGATGGTATGTATATGGAAATATCAAATGAAGCATCACATTCTAGTGATCAATTATATGTGGCTAGATTTACGAAAATATTATCCGGTAAGGTTGTATAAAAAGTAATCATGCACCATTTCCAAGTCCCAACTAACAAATACTCAGTTCTACTCACAGGGAATCCTCAATCACAAGACAAGCTGATGAATCTATGCCAAGTCTTTTTGCTGCCTCTAGAAATCTGAAAACAGATGTAGGACAGCAACAGTTAATCCAAGGTAAGCCTAATGCAAAAACAATTCAAGCCAACAAATGAAGTATGTTATATCATTTAGTGAAAACACTCACATGTCAGGAGAAGGTTTTCCCTGTTTAACATCATCTCCACCAAGTATGACAGAAAAGGATTCCTTCCAACCTGTATAAATGTTTCTAGCAAATGAAACTATGTATACACAATTGACAAACTGCAGGCTAAGATATCATATCACATAAAAAAAAACCTTGCACATCAAGATATCATTTTCCCTGGAGCTATCTACAGCATGACGTTATGCTAACTAAAATATAAATAAGCTGCATTTTTGTGACATTTTTGCAAGAAGGCACAATTTAGGCTGCACAGAATTGATGCAAAGTGTAGGGCTGACATAAAACAGCATGATGTTATGCTAATTAAAGTATAAATAAGCTGCATTTCTTGTGACACTTTCGCAAGAAGGCACAAATTAGGCTGTACAGAATTTATGCAAAGTGTATGGTTTTTCTTATCACCATGCCACAGCCATAGGAACATGTTAAAGATGGTAAAGCCGAAGGCAAGTCTAAGCTTTTACAGAAAAATATTCCAACAATGTGTTGTTCCGTTTCCCTGGAAAACCTACTGGCTGTTCAAGCAAGTGAAGGGCGAGGGGGAACCATCGAGTGCATACTAATACATAAAATTTTTAAGCCAGAATCCTGAACAAGAAATTTTTTTCTTAGACAAGAGAATCAAAAATTTTACAGAAGATTGTGGAAGTTAATAAAAAATTCAAGGGAGAGTGATAACCTTGCTGGTGCGAAATTTTTGTCTCTATATGCCTCCTGATGGAATTTGAAGCAAGTGCCAATGGGACTCCATGCTTACGAAGATGTCTAATGAGGCGATTAACACCTGGAAGTGCTTTCGCTCGTGGCCACCTAGAGAAATGAAATCACACAGACTCAGCCCTTTACAATTATTCAACTATTATACTCACTCTGGCGCATCTAAAATAAATAATATATTGTACCATTAAATCGACCTTGCCTTTGTGATTTTCCATGCAATGGCTTAATAAGAGATATCATTCAAGCTCATGGACCGCTAATTGCCCAGAAAACCTATCAACTATTCCACCAACTGGTGTATATTTCGAGCAAATATTAAAACACAATCTGCTAGATCACAGTGTAGCTTATGAAGTCATGAATTGATGATACTCCAAGCAAATGTGGTCATATTCTGCCCTCACGCTTATTGACATAGAAAGATAAATGGAAAAGAGCACCAGTTCGGCAAAATCAACCAGAAAGAACTTCTATATCTTCTATTGCATATCCTGCCAGGATAAATTTTGCGTTTTCCTTTTCAAAAGGTGCATATGTTGAACTTTAACCCATCAAGCAAATTCGCACCACAAAGACTTGTCACCACAAGCTTTACACACAGGTCTTATGTCCCTTCAGAAAATTAATCTATACTTGATACAAATACAATCAAAGAACTCTTTAATGCGAAAGCCCTACTCCTACAATTTCGTAGAAATTTATATATTAAGTGCGGAATCCAATTGACATATTAAATCAATACTAGGCCCACAATTCTCGTCAGGTTCACTTAGCAATGCAAATGGAGCAGATCCAGGCCACGCAAATCCAAAATTTTCGAAAGAGTTAGTCAGATCGAATGCAGCAGTACCGACTAGCTCGAGTTCATGCCAGAAGAATAAATGCTAGACTCTACGGGGCCCCGGGGGTATTTTAGTCTTTTTGATGCTGTAATAATTTTGGCCGTGGGCCCCTCGCAGCACCGCCGCTGCTCACCGGGCATCGCCATTGATGGCGCAGACGAGAGATAGAGAGAAATGGAGGGAGGAGGATGAGGAAAGTGGGGGAGGAGGAAAAATATAAAATATTTTTGTTAGAAAAATAGCATAAAATTACGGAGGAGAAGGGTTTGAGAAAATAATAAAATATTATTTTTTACGAAAAATAATAAAATATAAAAAAAGGAGGAGGAGAATAGTGATGCAGTAATACCTTAAACATCTTTTATAATAAAATATTATAAAAGACTGCATCGTAGCAAAACCCGTTTGCTAATGTTAAGCTCTCTTATCTGGCCCAACGGCATGATAAAAATGATTGAGAAGAATGCACCAATCTAGCGTTTAGTTTTCTCGAAAGGAAGACCTCACTTTTCCTGATACATTGGCATGATCGCCTCGGTGAACTCATCGGCAGTCAGTGGGAGGTCATAATCCTTCACAATGGCAGCCGCCGCCTCCTTGTGCATCTGTCCCAGTCTCCTCTCCTCCTTCTCCGCATCCGGGACCTTCCCATACTCGGCCAGGAACTCCTTCAGAACATTCTTTGTTGCTCTTTCTGCATTGAAGAAAAATTACATAAAAATCCAATAACCTACACATTGGGGACAAAAAACGAGGCAAGAAATCAGAGACCAGTGTCCAGAAGGGTGCCGTCCAAATCCAAAATGACGGCCAAGACGCGATCTTCCTCCATCGAGAGAGTTGTCGAAGAAGCGAAGAGGAAGGGAGAGAGAAGAGATGGGAGGTGGCGAAGAAGGGGAGGTGGCGGCGGGGATTTAAGAGGGGAAGGAGGGAGGGAGAAAAGAAGGGAATTGGAATCGATTCGGAGAGCGGGGGATCGGAGTCCATCAGGAATGGGATGCAATGGAATAGCGGGTTGGGGCGGGTCTCTCCGCTTTTCTATCTCCTCCCTAATTTACGGGTTCGGGTTGTATCCTTTGCACGACGGAATGATTGATCTTCTTTCGCAACGTCACCCGTCGGATCTCTATCTGCACAACTATCAAAGCATTACGAGTCTTGCATTTGTCCGTCTGTATTGATTTCGGAGCCTCTCTTCTGCGATCCAATGGTTGATTCGCGCGAAGGAAAGTGAATCCTTCTTTCGTATGAAAGATACAACCCTGTTCCCCAATATGGATTCCGTCTTACCCGCGCAACGGCAACATGGCGCGGTATCTGTTCTCAGAAAAAGAACAAAAGGACATTATTTTATATTATTTTTAAAGTTATTAGTTACTCGTATTGGAAACCAATGGAATTTGATATATTTGTCTTTAATTAAATTATCTGAAATGTCCGCTTCAACTCTTCCTGACCCAATTCTCTAGATTTTTTTTTAACCTATAATATCATTGATATACTTAGGGGCATTGAGTTATTTGGTGGGTTCAGTGCTTCAGCTTTTCTCTGGTTTAGGATCTTAAGCGCTGGTGGCATGTCTTGGATATGCTCGCCAAGGAGACTGCATCAAGGAATGTGCGCTGTAATATTCCTTGAGCTTTCAAATGGTGCTATATTCTTGGGATTTTGGTGAGGCTCTAATGGCATGATACGAGGCAATTGGATGGCTTTTCACCCCAGAAACTCATGAAGCAAGCATCGAGGATGATGCTGAATGAAATTCTTCGAAAAAGAGAATTTTACCGCACCAATAACTGCCATGCATTGTTCTCGTATCAGTATCATTAAGAATTCTAGCCCCAAATACAATCAAGATATCCTTCTTTGAAGTATGATCGTAGAGAAAACTGACAGTTATTTTTTAATACTCAGCAATAAAATGAGAAAGAGAATTATACTGAACTCTCAAAAAAAAGTAAAAAAGATTGTTGTTTTCTTAGATATCCCACCGATCAGGACGTGATCTTTTATAGACAACGAACATACATTTGTAGATGGCCGTTTGACCGATGGACTATAAAAAAAGATAATGGGTAAAAGCAAAAATATGACTGTCTAGGATAAATAGTCATTGGACCATTTGATCGCAAATGGAAGTGACATACTACAAAAAATATGATAAAAAATAAAAACTAAAATAAAATATTAAAAAATAAAAATAAATAAAATATTAGCAGTCATCATGCGTAAATATCATGATTTGCGCATGTGAGTCGAGTCGAGCTATTATATGTACATTTACAAAACACACTTCCATTCAAGACCCAAGCAAAAATGGATAAAGAGAAAAGCCAAATAAACCTAAAGATTTATTTTTTCTTTTCGAATGTAAGATTAGAAACATAACAAAACTTTTTGGAGATTTTAGGGGGGAAAAAAATTTTAAGTTTTTTCTTTCTAAAACCTTATTAGATGAGACCATCATTTTTAATACAACTTGAGAGGTTAGTTGCACTTAAAAGTGACAAATTTTGATTTGATCCATTAACAATATGCTTTAGGCATATTTGGATCAACATTAGTAAGTTTGGGTTATAAATGGATGAATTTATCTAAATCTATTTATTAAATAGATTGGATTCGGATTTAGAATTTTAGTCCATTTAATCCATTTTGATGTGTTTAATAATTGAATCGATTCATAATATGATTCATTTAATTCGTTTAAAACATATTTTTAGTCCGTTTAACCTAACCTACTCAACATGTTTAGCTCATTTAATCCTTTTAATTTGACTTGACCAATTTAGTAATTAGATTATATATGTTGGATTCTAATACCTATTTAATAAATAGATAGGATTATATCTATATTTGTAATCCATTTAATAAACAAATTAGATATGGGTTAATGAATTTTTGACCCAATCTGATTGCCACTCCTGGTACTCTGACCTTACTCTTGCACCTTCTATTTTGTTTGTTGTGTATGATCCTTGTAAAAGAATGTCTCCATGGCCATGGAACACAATGCAGAGTGCAACATAGAATTTTCTCATATAGTGGACTGTCACACCCCCGACCCGAGATTGTGAATCGAGGATCATGGCAACCACCGCATACTTATAAAGAACTCTCTCCATAAGCATGCAAGGCATCTCATCACGATATCAATGCATCACAGCGGAATAAATTCAAATATTTATTATTCAACTCTAATTCAAGTAATTAAATCAAATGTCTTACATCCAATAAAATTTTACTAACAATAAACTAATAGGTCTAAGTTCAATGAAGTTGACAATGCTAAATCTCGCCTCTAAAAGCTCTGTCCGAATATTTCTTCCCACGCTCGAAATTAATTATCTGAATCTAAAAAATAGAAAGAAAGGTAATGAGCTAGACAGCCCAGTAAGTAACAAATATCTCGACTAGATAATTCAGATATTATCAAATTTTCAAGAACAATATTGCAATTAAACATAAAAATATATTTCATGCCGATTTAATGCAAATTCAATATTTTCAAATATTCACATATAATATAATCATAAATTCAATTCGATTCAAAACACTCGTAACTCAACAGCCTCGACTATGACCAACGTTTAACCCCCATTGATGGGGTCCACAGAATACCAACGCACAACCCCCACTGGCAGGGTCTACAAATACCAGCGCACAACCCCCACTGACAGGGTCCACTGAGTACCAACGTATAATCCCCATTGGTGGGATCCACTGAAACATAGTTAGGCTGAGAGCATAAATCCGATCTGTATCAAAATACTTTGTATCATAATATATCATAATTTATCACTGAACATGTGCATAAATCGACGTACCATAATATTTCAAAAGCACTTTTCTTTCAAAACATAATTTCATAAATCATGCATAATTTCAAAAAATAATTATTTATTTTCAGAATAAATATGGAATATCTCGAGAAGATGATTCATTACTTACCTTTCACGGAGCACTGAATGAACAGATCGACTAACTTCTAGGAGATTCTTCCGTGCCTATTATCCAAAATTATATTTTTTTTACATTAATTTTAATTCAAAATTCAATCTAAACAAATTCCAAATCAAAACCTCACTTAAAATCAGACTCTTCCCTAAACTCGATCAAAATCATCAAAATGAAGTCTTACACTACGCTAATTCTAGAGGAATAACTTTAGAGAGAGAAATCCATCAAGAGAGAGAAATAACCTAGAGAGAGAAAATTCTAGAGAGAGAAAGTAGAAAGAGAAAGTCCAATTTCAGAGAGAGAAAATAAGGGTTCGGACTGAAAGAAGAGAGAGAAACTCTCTCTCTCATTCATTTTTTATTTATTTATTTATTTATCTATATATATATATATATTATATATATATATATTTTATTATTATTATTATTTTTTCTTTTCTTTTCTCTTTTTCTTCTTTTTCTTCTTTTTCTTTTCTTTTCTCTTCTTTTTCTCTTTTTCTTCTTTTTCTTTTTTTTTTCTTTTCTTTTCTATTCTTTTCTCTTTTTTTCTTCTTTTTCTTTTTTCTTCCTTTTCTTCTTTTTCTTTCCTTTTTCTTTTTCTTTCCTTTTTCTTTTCTTTCCTTCTTTTTTTTTTCTTTTTTTTTTCTTCTTCTTCTTCTCTCGGGCTCCTTCCAGGCCGAACAGGGGACGACGGTCCCCTCCTTGTGTCGGGCCGTTCAGGCCACGGCCGCCGCGGCGGAGGCCGGCGGCAGAGGGGGGCCATTCCCCTGGTCACGGAGGAGCATGGCCGGCGATCGATTGCGATCGCCGGCGCCGAAAAATTCACGGAAAAAAGAGACCAAAACAGAGGTCCCTTTTTTCGATCGAAAATCGACGACTCTCGTCACCGGTAGCCGCGCACAAGGGCACGGGAGGAAGGGGAAGGAAGAGAGGAAGAAAAGGAAAACTCACCTCGGCCTCCGGTGACCCTACCGGCGAGCAATCATGGTGAGAATGAAGCAAGGATCCGCGGCTCTAATTCGGAAAAATCGGAGAGGAAAAGAGGGAAAGAAGACCGATGATCGGCTTCAAGGGAGGAAAAGGTCCTTTTATAGAGAACCCTAGGACCTCTCGCCGGAGAAGAAGACTCCTATCGGGAGTCTTCTTCCCGATTTTTTCTCTATTTTTTTTTTTGGGGGGCTTGGGTCTCGACGGTATGGGCTTGGGCTTGGGCTAGGTTTTGGGCTATGACATTCTTCACCCCTAAAAAAAAAATTTCATCCTCGAAATTTTCATACCTGTCACCAGTGTATTGGAAGCCTGTGCATTCTGTTGAGTAAGCGCATAAACTCTTCCCTGGATTTTAGAAATCTGTCCACCACCCTTATGTTGTCCTTCAAGAGTTCTTTGGCCAACTTGATTTTCAGTATTTAGCGGGCAGCTAGCAATTTTATGATCCATCTGACCATATTTGAAACAAGCACATGTATTCCAATAGCAATCCTTGTCTGCATGATTTTTGCCACATCTGGAGCACGGCTCACCATCAATCTGTTGAGTCTTATTGTCTACTGCTCCCTTAGCTGATCTTTTGATGTTTTTATTATTCTGCCGTTGTGTATCATTTGATTTTGCTCTCTTTCTTTGCTTTCTTTCCCTTTCCATGCGTTCTTCATTGACTTCTCTTTCAATTATCAGTGCTTTGTTTACCACATCTACATAAGTTGTCAATTCATATGGAACCACTTATTTTTGAATCTCAATTCTCAGTCCCATCTCAAACTTGTGAACACGTTCTTGCTCACCATCCACTAATCTTAGAGCAAATTTTGCTAATCCTGTAAATTTTGCTTCATATTCAGTCACACTCATATCCTTTTACTTCAAATAAATAAACTCTTGCTCTTTCTGGATCCTTATACTCCGAGAAAAATAATGATCATAGAATGCAATCCGAAATCTTTTTCAAGTAAGTATTTCGCCGTATTGTTCATGCTTGCGCTGTAGTCGCTGACACCAGTTGTATGCTTCTCCTTGTAGTAAATAAGCTGCATATCGAATCTTTTCTTCATCAAGACACTCTTGGACAGCGGAAGCCTTCTCCATCTCCATTATCCAGTTGTCAGCCTCCAAAGGTTCAGTAGTCCCCTTGAAAGCTGGAGGGGCAAGCTTTTTAAATTCTGAAATATTGTTCCGTTGTACTGGTTGCTCTCCATGTTGTGGTGATGGATGCTGATGTTGTTGTGTATCTCGTTGTATCTGCTGTTGTCCAAGTATTTGCTGCTGTATTTGTTGTTGTGCTTGTACCATTCTGATTAGGGTCTGCATTAACTGAGTCATATCTGGTTCTTGACATGCTCTCGAAGTACTCCCATTAGGATCTACGACTCCCTCCTTCTGAGGGGTGCCACTGATCAGATGGGGAGTGCTACCATCCCGTGGTTGTGATGTCTCTCTTGCAATTCCTTGAGTAGTTCTTGTCATTCTACGGGGAGGCATGGTAACCTTGTAGTAGTAAAACCTTATTAGATTCATTTATCTATTTGTTATGATAGATTTATTATGATGCTCATACTTTAACGTCCCAATATTCCTAATATTTACCCACCTACACTCATACTATGTTAAATTCTATGTGTCATAATTTATCCACTTATGCTCTGATACCATATTAATTGTCACGCCCCCGACCCGAGATTGTGAATCGAGGGTCATGTCAACCGCCGCATACTTATAAAGAACTTTCTCCATAAGCATGCAAGGCATCTCATCACGATATCAATGCATCACAGCGGAATAAATTTAAATATTTATTATTCAACTCTAATTCAAGTAATTAAATCAAATGTCTTACATCCAATAAAATTTTACTAACAATAAAACAATAGGTCTAAGTTCAATGAAGTTGACAATGCTAAATCTCGCCTCTAAAAGCTCTGTCCCAATATTTCTTCCCACACTCAAAATTAATTATCTGAATCTGAAAAATAGAAAGAAAGGTAATGAGCTAGACAGCCCAGTAAGTAACAAATATCTCAACTAGATAATTCAGATATTATCAAATTTTCAAGAACAATATTGCAATTAAACATAAAAATATATTTCATGCCGATTTAATGCAAATCCAATATTTTCAAATATTCACATATAATATAATCATAAATTCGATTCAATTCAAAATACTCGTAACTCAACAGCCTCGACTATGACCAACGTTTAACCCCCATTGGCGGGGTCCACAGAATACCAGCGCACAACCCCCACTGGCAGGGTCCACAAACACCAGCGCACAACTCCCACTGGCAGGGTCCACTGAGTACCAACGTATAATCCCCATTGGCGGGGTCCACTGAAACATAGTTAGGCTGAGAGCATAAATCCGATCTGTATCAAAATACTTTGTATCATAATATATCATAATTTATCACTGAACATGTGCATAAATCGATGTACCATAATATTTCAAAAGCACTTTTCTTTCAAAACATAATTTCATAAATCATGCATAATTTTAGGGAATAATTATTTATTTTCAGAATAAATATGGAATATCTCGAGAAGATGATTCATTACTTACTTTTCACGGAGCACTGAATGAACAGATTGACTAACTTCTAGGAGATTCTTCCGTGCCTATTATCCAAAATTATATTTTTTTTACATTAATTTTAATTCAAAATTCAATCTAAACAAATTCCAAATCAAAACCTCACTTAAAATCAGACTCTTCCCTAAACTCGATCAAAATCATCAAAATGAAGTCTTACACTACGCTAATTCTAGAGGAATAACTTTAGAGAGAGAAATCCATCAAGAGAGAGAAATAACTTAGGGAGAGAAAATTCTAGAGAGAGAAAGTAGAAAGAGAAAGTCCAATTCCAGAGAGAGAAAATAAGGGTTCGGACTGAAAGAAGAGAGAGAAGAGAGAGAAACTCTCTCTCTCATTCATTTTTTTTATTTTTTTATTTATCTATATATATATATTTATATATATATTATATATATATATATATTTTTATTATTATTTTTTTATTTTTTTTCTTTTCTTTTCTCTTTTTCTTCTCTTTCTTCTTTTTCTTCTTTTTCTTTTCTTTTCTCTTCTTTTTCTCTTTTTCTTCTTTTTCTTTTTTTTTTTCTTTTCTTTTCTTTTCTTTTCTCTTTTTTTCTTCTTTTTCTTTTTTTTCTTTTTCTTCTTTTTCTTTCTTTTTTCTTTTTCTTCTTTTTCTTTCCTTTTTCTTTTCTTTTCTTCTTTTTTTTTCTTTTTTTTTCTTTTCTTCTTCTTCTTCTCTCGGGCTCCTTCCAGGCCGAACAGGGGACGGCAGTCCCCTCCTTGTGCCGGGCCGTTCAGCCCACGACCGCCGCGGCGGAGGCCGGCGGCAGAGGGGGGCCACTCCCCCGGTCACGGAGGAGCATGGCCGGCGATCGATTGCGATCGCCGGCGCCGGAAAATTCACGGAAAAAAGAGACCAAAACAGAGATCCCTTTTTTCGATCGAAAATCGGCGACTCTCGTCGCCGGCAGCCGCGCACAAGGGCACGGGAGGAAGGGGAAGGAAGAGAGGAAGAAAAGGGAAACTCATCTCGGCCTCCGGTGACCCTACCGGCGAGCAATCACGGTGAGAACGAAGCAAGGATCCGCGGCTCTAATTCGAAAAAATCGGAGAGGAAAAGAGGAAAAGAAGACCGATGATCGGCTTCAAGGGAGGGAAAGGTCCTTTTATAGAGAACCCTAGGACTCCGAGAGGTCCTAGGATTCCGATCTCGTCCGGGTCTCGTCGGAGAAGAAAACTCCTATCGGGAGTCTTCTTCTCGGTTTTTTCTCTATTTTTTTTTTTTTTTGGGCTTGGGTCTCGACGGTATGGGCTTGGACTTGGGCTAGATTTTGGGCTATGACATGGACCTTGCTTGAAACAAGATAGAAAATGACCCATTTGAAAGCTGGCTTCTTGTAGGGTGACCATGCAAGATATTAGCGTCTGAAACGGTGAAAGATTGTTATTTTCAGAAATAAAAAAAACATTATACCTCTTTTTATCATAATTACGTAGGTCTAAGTACTCATGGATATGTCATCTAAGAATCTGATCGAAAACCTTTATTTGCTACGTGGAGAGGTGATATTTTTGAGACAAGCTACAAATTCTAAATTATTGGTTATATTGGGAGCGAGGGTTCCTATTTTCAATTGACAAAGAAATATTCTACGGTCACTGTATGAAATATGAGAATACACTCTAATTTCGAATTTCTTCACAATTCATATGCTATAATAAGACAAGAACTTAGTATTCCAATATCATGCCCATAGCACCATTCTAAACTCACCATAAATAACATGGGAAGTGACATTTCAAAACAAATCATTCTATAGATTATTAATTGGAATAAGATTTAAATTTCATATTTCTATATAATAATCAAAGAATCATTTTCTGGTCATTATATAAAAACATAAGAAAATAATTTAAAAAATATGTCCCTTTTGGTGGCAAAGAATTAATTATAACAAGACTGAAGTTCCATATTTTTATATGCTAACTATAGAACCGTTATGTGGTCATAATATAAGTATGAGAAATTAAATTTAACGACAACCCTTTATAGTTGTTTGATTATATTGTGATCCAAATTTAAGTTTCTATAGAGTGACCATGGAATCATTTTTTATGCTTTTTGCATGAGATTGGGGCTATAAAATTTAGCTATAAATCTTTCTATAATTCATTTAGTATAATTAGATCTAAATTTTGTGTTTTGATGGAGTGCTTATAAAACTATTTTGCATTTGATGTACAGGGTGCATAAAATAAAGCTTAATATCAGATGCATTTGTGGTTCAATTATTTATAAAACTTCAAATTTTCATATGTTCATATAATGACCATAAAACTACTCCTTGGATGCCATATTAAACATGAAAAATTAAAACTTAATCAAAAATATTATCTACTTATGAGTCATAATAAAATCTAGTTTTGAGTTTCTATACAATAACTGAAAAATCATTTACATGTACATCGTATGAAATATTGGACTCAATGACAAATGAAAGCGCTGGGTTCAACGACGCTTGTCCATCGACCAAGATGAAGCTCCTCTTGAAGTGGCACTTGTTTTTGCACCATGCCTCGCGCATATTGAACTCCACTAAAATTCATCTAAGAATACATTAGGATATTATAAATAAACCGATCATGCAATTTAGAGCTTTATGGACAATTGAACCTAAAGCTTTGACTAACTAGTAGAGTAGATAAATAGTTATTTTTTTCTTTAATGAGGGATGTGGTTATGTTTGGCTGCTTGTAGGTTGATGGATGCCTAAGCGACCGTGTCTTCCCACCAATCGAAGTAGTTTTCTATATCTTTTACCTTGGATTGTCTCATTGTCTAAAATGACTTGTCTAAAAACAAATAACACCAGTCTAATACGGGTATAGTCTAAAAAATCAAAGTACAAAATATCAAGTAGAGTTTCTGGACAGCCATCTTGACACTAAGTTTAGTTTCAAATGTGATTGGCCATAAAGAAAGCAACCTAATCCATAGTACTGTTTGCTTTCTGAAACATGTATCAAACAGTCATCATGGTGGAATGATTAAAAAACCTTCAGACGTCACGGAGCAACAGATGAACATCGAGATGTTTCGCCTCGTCATGGATCCAGTCAATAGCCATGATTGAGTCGCTCTCAATGAAGATCCTCTTCACTTGCAGCTCCTGACGCTAGTAGATAATGTCCGTACAGACGGTACGGAACTACGTAATGGGTAGGACAGCAAATAACCAAAATACGAAGAAACCCATCTAATTTGACCCAATAAATATCGGTTTCAATCGGTTGAAATACATAAATCAGATGGAATCGGGTTGGAATTTGTAAAAAAATGATTATTTACAGTCGGATTAGGTTCCTACACTTTTAACCTATATGAAATCGAACCCAACCAATGTAGTATTTCACAAACTCACTTTCATTTTTGGAACGACGTCATTTAGACTTCAATATTTCATTCTAAAAAATATCCTGACACCCATTTAGATTCATGAAAATATTAATGTTGAATTGTTGATGGAAGCACATCAATTTGAGTCAATTCTAAAAGAAAAGCTTTCAGACGTAGTTACTTTCAAGTTTCAAATGAGTAAATTTTTTTTGTTTCTATTTTATTTTGTATAGATTCAAAAATAAGTCCAAAATTTATAATTTATATATAAAATTTAGATCTTTTTTATATTAAATTGACTAAAAAAAAGTAAATAAGTTTAAGTGGACCAATATTGGACTTAAAACTAATATTGGGTCAATATTGAAGTCCAAATCGACACAATCCATCCGAACTTACTACAAACCATTCACTTCGGTTTCAAATGATTTATACATGATAAATGGTCGGCAGCGGATTGAATTTTTTTCAACTCGATTGGGTTTGATTATATGAAACTTTTCTCTAACCCAATAGAACTCGACCCGTGCTCAACCCTAACACTAGGGATTGAGAGTTCAAAAAGGGGTGAGCCTCCAGTAGCCAACAGTCTGACATCCGAATCTCGAATGATATAGCTCGTACCATCTCTACCATTTAAGTTAACATTGGCAAACTCTGAGGGAGTTTTCAGAAAATTAAAAAAACCCTCTGGATCGCTATATGCGTAGCAAGAGAGTTCTAGAAACTCAGGACGATAAAGAACTCGCCAGCGGCATTAAAATGGCTATACTTTTCAGCAAGATAATATGCTCTCTTCAATATTCGATGTGCAGGCACTATCTCGGCATCAAAGACCACATTGTTTAGTTTAAAATAAGTCTTCTAAGTAGGGGAACAACCAAATTAATCGTCACCATCCATTTGATTGGACTCCCGCTACGGCATCTCGGTCTCCATCCAGGTACAATCATGTGGATAGGCTACAACCAAATGAAACACGTGTAATGTCTAAATCTCTTCATCTCCTGTTATGGCATCTCCACGTCCTAGTTTCTCCATTTTTTTTGATAAAACAGGCTCAAGTAATTGGCAAAGGAGAATCACTTTTTACAAAAAAATTAATGAAAAATACTCAATTAAATTTAGATTTAAAAATAATTATTTATTTAAATTTTAAATAATTTTTTTTATTTAAAATATAACTTAAAAATAATTACTGAAATAGATTGAAATAATTCAATTGTCCTTAAAGCAACACTGCACTATTATAAAATACTACACTAATATAAAATAATAATATACTATAATAAAAATAATATTATATTATTATAAAATAATACTATACTATTATAAAATTATATTATATTATTATAAAGCAATACTACATTGTTGTAAAGTAATATTATTATAAAAGAATACTACATTATGATAATGTAATACTATCTTATTGTAAAAAAATATTACACTAATATAATACAATAAAATAATATTATATTATTATAAAAGAATACCATACTAATATACTGTAATATTATCTTATTATAAAAAAATATTATATTAATATAATATAATAAAATAATACTGTATTATTATAAAGAAATACTATACTAATATAATGTAATATTATCTTATTATAAAAAAATACTGTACTATGATAATATAATATTATAATATTTTAAAATATATAAAAATATAAAATAATTTTAATTTAAAATAAATTATTATTTTTAACTTATATCAAAAATATATAATTATTTTTATATAAAATTTATTTGAAGAGCTATTTTTAAGTTTAAGGTAGAATTAGGTATCTATCTTTAGTTCTGCGTTTTTTTTAAGTTCGTTTCGATAGGCGGGCAATTTAAAGATGTGCCATGAAGGGAAGAATCAGCTGTTCATACTAGATACCAAACAGCTTTATTTGCCACTGAGAAGTTGCTACGAAACTAGATATGCGGGACCCACGCTTTAATTGACGAAAACTCGTCGCTACATAAATAGCGTCCGCCGAAAGTTTTCCCGCGAAACCATCCCTGACTCATTTATATGAAGCTAGCTGTTCCTGTCGCCGATGTATTCCACAAGCGAATCTCAAATTCTCCTAATCAACTGCCATGTGTCCATATTTACTATTGTTGCTGGAACGATGTCTAAACCCTGATCCAATTCGAAGATTTCACGTTCCAATTCGTCCCTTCTCAGAGAACGAGCATCCAGTATCACCTGACTGGGAGCAGAGCTTCGTCACCTTGTCCAAGACGAAATGAGCATCCGAAGCGAAACGAGGAAAGAGAGAAACACGAGAAAAACCCTAATACTAATTCCTCCAAATCCAATGGCATCCCTCCTCGATCCCAATTCGGGAACCCCATTCCACACCTAAACCTAACCTCCACTCCGTCCCCGCCTCCATGGCCCTTGCTGCAGCCCCCTCGACCCACTTCCCCCTCTCCCTCTCCAGAAAGCCCCCGCTTTTGACCCCTTCCGCCGCCGCCTCCGTCGCGCCCGCCCACCTCGAGATCCCAGCCTTGGCATTCGACCACAAGCTCGTCGTCTCCGGCGGCCGCCAGCTCTCCGGCCACGTCCACATCAGCGGCTCCAAGAATGCCGCCCTGGCCGTCCTCGCCGGATCCCTCTGCTGCGCCGCGGGGCCCGCGGTGATCCGCGGCGTGCCGGACCTGTCCGACACCCGGACCATGGCCGCGGTGCTCCGTTCGGTGGGGGCACGGGTGGAGGAGGCGGGCGGTGGGGAGGTGGTGGTGGACGCAACCCGGGTTAGCTCCGTCGAGCCGTCGCCTGATGATGTGGGGAGAATCCGGGCTGGGTTCTTCGTGCTGGGCCCGCTGGTGGCAAGGTTCGGGGAGGCCGAGGTCGCGCTGCCGGGAGGGTGCAAGATTGGGGCGCGGCCCATTGATCTCTACGTCCGGGGGCTCTCGGCTCTTGGGGCTGTTGTTGAATTGAGTTAAGTATATTACTATACTCCGGTGATCTGTTTGGGTAGTATCAAAGTTATGATTTTTGTAGCTTATATCGTTGGTTGTTTTGATTCAAGTTTTTGAGTTTTCTTTTTGATGATAGATTCATAGGGAGAACAATCGTAACATTTGAGAGAATTCCTTTATGATGTTTAAATTATATAAAAGAGGAACTGAGATATGAACAATGACACTATTCTGAAACACAAGTAGGTAGTGGGGTTGGATCATCAGAACCAGAATTTGGTTACTGGTGATGAGAGGGAACAAGCCCTCCTGTCAAAATAAAGTTTGGATCACAAGGGATTGTGATCCAAGACAGTCATTGTATATATCTTTCAATAGTTTTAATCTGGTCTGTCATTTAACAAGTGCAGAAATTTAACATCGGTATTAGATGTGGAAAAGTATGGAAAGAATTTTTGGTTACCAGCAAGTTTCCAGTTGAAAACAGATACATGGATTGTCAGAGTGGATTAATTTGTCAATTATCTCTTAGTTTTATCAATAAAGATTTAGAGCCAGATAGTCCGATATTAGATATTCGATGTATTATGCGGATCTTTTTTATATGTAAATGTTGCACTTTCAGCACATATACTTTAACCTTGGTGGATACTATTACTTATGTATTCTTCACTCTGTAATTCTGAATATATTGGTCCGAGCAGCACCTTTGAGCAGATCAAAGTGTATACAATTAGATAAAGATTAGATCTCTTTGGTTAAGATATTTTTATGCAACGTATGAGTTCAGAAAGCAATTGGTTTTGGCTAATAATTTCTATGCCACTTAAAATTAACAACAACCATAGCCTCTGGTCTTCCTTCTTTACTTAATAGTTAATAGTGCTTGTCACAATCTCATACTTTGACTTTGTGAAACCATTTATAAGCTGCTGAATGTTGGGAGCAAGCATTGACATAAATCTGTGCATACCTTTTTCACAGGCATGGGAAAGTCCGAGTACGTGCAGCAAATGGCAAAGGTCTCATTGGAGGTCAGTTCCATCTTGATTATCCCAGTGTTGGAGCAACTGAAACCCTCATGATGGCAGCATCTATGGCAGAGGGGGTGTCCGTACTTTCAAATGTAGCTCGGGTAAGATATTAAGGAACCAAAATAAGATCTTTCATTTCTGGCTTGCAGAAATTTCAGGATATATCGATTGCATTACAGGAGCCAGAAGTGGCTGATCTTGCCCAATTTCTAGTTGCCTGTGGGGCGTGTATTGAAGGGGCTGGCACAGGCACACTTGTTATTACTGGTAGAAAGCAGTTGCATGGTGCTGAATTCACCATTGCACCTGATCGCATTGAAGCTGGTACATTCATGGTTGCTGCAGCCATTACTCGATCATGCATTTCACTGTCACCTGTAATCCCATATCACTTAAGTTGCATGATAGACAAGCTTTCCACAGCTGGTTGCAGAATTACACTGAGAGGGCCTGGTATTCTAGAGGTATGAGTAGTTTTTATCTTTGCCCCCTATATCTTGTGCTCTGTAGAACCACGAAGTCTAAGAATTTCACCCACTTTAGCAGATTTCAGCAGTGCCTGCAGCGACTGGAGGAGATCTTCAAGGTTTTTATCTGAAAACATCACCATATCCTGGATTTCCTACTGATCTTCAGCCCCAGTTCATGGCCTTGCTTGCAACTTGTAATGGATCAAGCATTGTCGAAGAATCTGTCTTTGAAAACCGTATGCATCACGGTATGCTGTAATATGACTATAGGATTATTGTTTATTGGCATCCTTCTTGTTTCATCTTGCTTGACTATCATATGAGTATGATTGTTCAAACTTACCTTAATATTGCATGAAATTATAGACCAGATTTCAAGCAAAACCACACATTAAATAACTTTTTCCTTTTTGGATTTACATAGTTCTTGACCTTATCCAATTAGTTGTTAAATCTAACTCCTTCAAAGTCAAAGGAATTACTCAGTGAAGTTAGCTATGTGCTATTTACATTCCGGGTATAACATGAGTCCTTTCCTCTCAATCTCATTTAATAAAAATATAACCCCTCCATTTACTGGTCTTATTCTTTTTTTTTTTTAATGTGATGCTGCTCGTGTTCAAGTTTGCAACAATGTGCTTTGCTCACTATCTGCTTGCAGGTTCTTTTTTATTTTGTTCTTTGTTTCTTGTTTGAGGGAATTTACGCTAGCAAGTCCATGATATCAAATCTTCACTTAGTGAAAAAGCTTTATGCGTTTCAGTCGAGTAGTTTTATCATACTTCATATTAGAAAAGGACATTCCATTTTGAGTCCGTGTTTGTTTATGACTGGTATTTTTGATGTTGCCTCTTCCACTCACTTCCTTGTTGGGTCTCTGTAAGGCTACTTCTAATGAGTTCAAAATCCATCTCCTGATCTGCCATATTTACACTCGGGGTATAACATGAGTCCTTCCTCTCAATCTTGTTTAATAAAAATATAACCCCTCCATTTACGGGTCTTATTCTTTTTTTTTTTTTTTTTTAATTGTGATACTGCTCTTATTCAATTTTGCAATAATGTGCTTTGCTCACCATCCGCTTGCAGGTTCTTTTTTATTTTGTTCTTTTTTTTTTTTTTTTGGAGGGAATTTACGCTTGCATGTTCATGATGTCAAATATTCACTTAGTGAAAAAGCTGCATGCGTTTCAGTCGAGTTGTTTTATCATCCTTCATATTAGAAAAGGACATTCCATTTTGAGGCTGTGTTTGTTTATGACTGCTATTTTTGATGTTGCCTCTTCAACTCACTTCCTTGTTGGGTCTCTGTAAGGCTACTTCTAATGAGTTCAAGATCCATATCCTAATTTGCCATCACCAATAAATTTGACATGCTAGGAATATACGGTACGTTTCTTATTAGCTGACCAGCATCAACCACTTTCTGCTTGTGGTAGTGGAAGAGCTGCAGAAACTCGGTGCCAGAATTAAACTTCATGGAAGCACAGCACTAGTTGAAGGAAGAAAACCAAGGAGGTAATTTGTTGCATTATTTGTGTCATGCCTATACAAAGTATGAGAATGTATACAGGGTGGTACCATTTTAGAGGTTAATTTCTAGCCGTATGACTGATCTTTTTCCCGAAAAGAACTCAATCGGGTGCTTATTTAAATCTTCCTCTCCAGCCTTGCTCTCTCTGGTTGTCCCATTGCTGCAGCTGATTTGAGAGGTGGAGCTGCGCTGGTCCTAGCAGGAATGGCAGCAGAAGGGGTCACAGAGGTTGGCGGTGTTGCTCATATTGACAGAGGTTATGAGAATTTTGAGCCGAAACTTCTTTCACTTGGAGCCGAAATTAGAAGAGAGGTGACTCCGAACAGTTATTTGTGAAGATCACTGCTTAATGCTTATAGAAAACCTCCATCCGTGGAAGTTTCATGACTGTCTGGCTCTTGGTGGGTTTTACTATTTATTATTTATTTATTTATTTTTGGGTTCGTGTTACACGCTCTCACCTTCATATAGTTTGAGTTCAAAAAAGGAATCTCTTTGTACTGCTATATCAGGCTATATCCACATGGTTTGATAACTGATCATCCATGCTTCCTAAGAAACTGCTCCTTTTGTGTTCTGGTTAGAAAATTTAAGAAACATAAATTATTATAGTTTATTTTAAAACTTCTAAGCACTGCATAATTTGGTGATCGAGACTAAAAAATATCAGCAATGGAAGACTTTCTTTCAACACTACAGATAAATCCCAGTGCAACAGGAGATGTTGCTACTATCCCAAGACGGTTAGGATGGGCGAGCTGGATCGGGCTTCATTCAAGATTAGCAAGGATATTAGAACAGAGAAATTCTCTTTGTGCATTGCAGATGATATAAAAAATTTAATATAAAATATAATATTTTACGTAATTGCTCTACATAATCATATTTCTCAATGCTCATTAATATATCTATTAAATGTTTGTATTTTTATTTTTTGATTTAAAATTTTAAATAATAAAAATATTTATTTATCTTCAAAAAAAAATTATCATGACATCCTATTATCTATTTATGATATTCTATTATCTATTTATGACATCACGTGATTTGTTATGATATTCTTAACCCGAAAAAAATTTAGATAATAACTGTTTTGAGTTGCATAATCAATTAAAAAGAATAAAATGATTAGAATCTCAAAGATGGATTGACCCTTTACCAAAAAATTAAAAAAAAAAAGAAAGATGGATTATTCAATACGTATTCCAGGGTATGTAAGCCCATTATACTGCATACAGTACGTTACCTTAATAAATCTTTCATCTACAGCTTATCACGAGCATTCAAAACTGATACGAATTGTATCATTAGATAGTTGACAATAGGGATTTTCATAACGGATGGCCGGACAACAATAAAGTGATCGGCCGAAAAAGATTCCATACGGTATGGAACAGCGCAATAACAAGGCACAAGCTACCGTTTCGGAGGATCACTCTGCCATCATCATCCAGCACGGCGTCATTCGTGAGACTTTCAGGAAAACATTTAAAAAGTTTTTTTTTTTAAAAAAATCAGGAAATGAGAAACAACGAAACTCTCATTTTCTCACAACATATTAAATAATTGAGCAGCTATGTAAATGATCACTAAGGTTATCACATCCATCATTTTACCTTAAGCCCATCCAACACTTTTGTCTCCACTCTCACTTACCAGAACAAGTTCTGACAATGCTCGTCCTGAAAAAAAAACTTGGCTAAAGAGAGTGGTCCATTGCTGTATAACGTTGATGTAATGACTCTTGAAAGCACAAGCACCATGTCAGCAATATTTTAAATTACGAAGCATGAGAAGGATGTGATGACACGTAGAACAACATGATCTTCCGACCCTAAGTTGTGTACACGTCCCACTATCAACTAAAATCCCTTAAAACAAGCACAAAATATTGGGAGATACTTGAAAATTAAACTAAAAGACCAAAACCACCGTGGATGTCCTCAGTATCCTCATCCTTCCAGGCCAGAACTCACAATCGGTCTGCTTCACTGAAAAATAGAGAACGCAATAATTTTAGGTCAGCTTATGGAACAATCTCTATTTCAGCAAAGGAGCAACCGAATCATCTAGTCTTTATAACTCAAAATATTTCCTTTGCTATAGAAACCAACCTCAGCATCTTCAACTGCATTAGCCTTTCCAGCACCTTCCTTTGTAGCATCTTCTGCTGCAGCCAAATTTAGAGAATATCACTACACATACATCTTCCAAAAGTAGAAAGCATCAAAAATTTTAAATAGTTTCCTTAGCATCAGTTCAAAAGGTTGAGCTAGAAAGTGATGAGAGAGACACGCAAGCTTAGAAGAGATAATCTCAAATTTTCTACAGTATTATTCTTTGCCTATCCTGAATGTAGCAAAGATTGCTGAAGAACACAGAAGATAACAAGGAACATTTGACTAATGTCATGTCTAGAATACAGCAATAACATTCAACAATAATGTTAAGTAAAACAAGGTAAAATCATGAAAAAGCAAGGTCATAAGGAACAGTTCAAGGAATGTTATAGCTAAAGTGAAGGCCTTACAAATAACTAGGGAAGTTGATCAAACTGCAACATTAGTAGATTTAAGAACGTTTAAGAAGTCCACAAAGATGGTAAGTCCATGCTAGTTGCAACTCATCCTAATGAATTTGATGCGTTACCATCTTTCCAAAAAAAAAAATGGAACTGTAAGCCTTACAGAATGGGAGTTCTGAGTTTGCTTCTGTATATCAAATGTTAGACCAAAACCCCAACATTTTTTTTTCTCTTAAATCATCAGTCTCTCCCCAATCAAGTCTGAGCAAAAATGAAAACCTAGCCAATCAATTAATGCGGCTTTTTTTTCCAAGGAGATAATTGGGGTGGCATAACTCTTTTTCATTTTTCCCCCCCTTCCATTTTAAGTTTCACCACCATAACAATCCATTCATATTATCATCTTTAACTGTACCAGTAAGATACTAGTAACAGTACAGCCCACATTATCATCTCGTGATATTACATCTTAATATGGTTAAGCGAGCACCAACAACCACACTGTCCAATATCAAGACTTTAAACATTAGTTTATATGTAACACAATTTAAAAGTTTGTATTTATAATCTTTCCCTTAAAATGTGCATTGCACAAGCCCATTCCTTGCTCTGCACCTGGCACCTAAGCTACAAGAGGTCTCAGCGCCCCGCTGCCTTTGACAGCTTCAGTTAAGTACCAAACTAGTCCTATCCAATCTTCTCCATGTCAAACAATATCCTATGATCCACAAAAAACGTATATGCATTGCTGCAGTTTTTACTTACATTTCACACTCAATATTTCTTTTCAAAACATGTAGTTTCCTTATGAATGCAATGTTGATGTTAGCTTGTGGTTTATAAATATGTAGCATGTGTTTCTAATATAAGACTAATGGTGCATATTCAACAACATTCCTAGCATAGGTTATGAACTAGATATACATACTGGTGCACACATGGTAGACAATACTTAACTCTTGTATTGAAGCCAGACATTCAAGGAATGCATTTTATGTGCTAAATTGCTAATTTATACTTCCATGCTCAGAAATAAAGCGAAATGAGAGGTCTGATAAAAACAATTTTATGTGATGTATAGCTTGAGCTCATCATACAAGAATGCTTGAACTACAAGTGAACCTAAAAACCATGAATCCTGGTAAGTTTCAAACCAAAAAAGAAATGGAGAGGAAGAAACAAGAAAGAAACAAATGACCTAAAAAGGACAAGACATCAAGAACAAAGCGGACTAAACCCCATTAAATTGTCTAAAACTCAAAGGAACTGCATGCAGTATCTACTCTCCTAACAATTTCGAGCCAGTATTTTGTAAGTTACTTGATGGTTGGAAAAGACTTTAGTCAGTGGAATAGCGGGATACAAGAACTAATTTTTTTCAAGAAGCTTCTAACAGATATAAGCAATGGAAAAGATGGCTTAACTGGATATAAGGATATAATGTCTAGATAAATGACACTAGATGCAAGAAAAATGGCACATTACCAGGCCCGCTTCCATCCACATTCCACCAAAACATGGGAAATGTGAATTCTGGAGAAGGCACATCAAAAATTTTTAATAGCTGGGTAGCATGACAAGGCTGGTAGAGACAAGCAGGTGGGTAAGAGATGAATGTGCACAACAGCCTAAGATGACAGAGGATATTCATTCGAAATTTTTTGTTGATAAAAACTTTGCTACTTTCAAGGTGAACTTAAAAAAAATGAAACAACAGAATGGGACTCGAGAAAGGGGAGAATATATGGTGAACTTCATTCATATGGTAGGACAACAGTATCACAAGAAGTTATGCTTTGGAATCCTAATCCTTTAAATATTAGACATCAAATAGTACACAAGAAAACTTTATGTTCCAGCGCTGCAAGAATGGGATAAAAATTAATGTGGAACCAAACGTGAAGAGCCTCATGGAGGTAGCATCCCAGCTATCTTCATGAAAGTAGGGAGAAAAAGAGGCACCTTGAGTCTCTTGACAACTTTATTTTAGAAGGCAATAAAACCATCACAAAAATTGTACTATCAATAATTAAACACATCCTGTTTCACATCAGATATGTAACCAAACATAATGTCGATCCTTAATTTGCCAGAATCAAGAGCAGGTGCAAGGAAGCAGATATTTTCAAAACATTTCGAATGCAGAAACACTTAGGAAGCATGTGTAAGTTCGACATTCCAAGAAGAATCCAAAGAAAATGTATTCCCTATTAGAAGACTTTGGTTACTTCTCAGTCCAAATGCATTGTTGCCGGGGTATTACCATCCATGGTTCAAACCGTATGACCCAAAATTTAGTTTGTACAGCCTAAATTAAAATGACCCCTTGCAATTTGCATCAGATCCCTAGTTCGATATCAGTATGGATCATAAGATCCAGATTTGGATCACAGGATCCGGATCATGGACTGCATGGACCCTTTGGACTGTAAGAACCCAATTGAAGTCGTAATTTTACAACCTAACGCTGGCATATCAATTTTTAACATCAATTAATTTCTGATTTTTAAACTGACCAATTCATCATTGATAAACTTCCAAGACAACAAATCAACAATTTCCCTTTAACTTCAATGTTTAATAAATAGATTTAGTTGTTTTGAAGCTAAGCCTAGAGTTATGTCTCCTACCACTTATAAAAAATTGGTTCCTTCTACAATCTCTTATTTCAATGGAGAACTGAGTTCAATAAGCTCGTGCCTATAAACATTTTTTGTGAGGTTTAAATAGTTCAAATTTAGATATTATTATATGGTGAAATAAAATTATAAATGTAGTTTTTTTATTTCTTGGACATGATATTTATCAACTTATGGCTTTTTAAAAGTGAACATTTTGTGTCCTCATATGATGGTTTTTCATTCATTATTTGTTCAAATCACAAGTTAATTATGCTTTTTACCTTACATGTTGTTTCAACACTATCTTTTGTGCTTAAAAGAAATCAAAGAGAACTATCATGATCTGCAATCTAATCCGATTGAGTGCCCTTCTACAACTAACCTATTCAATATCGGTCTTAACAACATTGGTCCGAGCAACAAAGACACGGTGCAAGTTTCATAAACCAACAAAGAACTAATCAATATAAAAAGAGAAAAATTAGTTAAAGTTCACAATTGTTAGGATATGACCAAAAAAAACATCATTGTGCTCTATAAAGCCAATTAAAAGATGGACATGACATGAGTAATTTGTTGGTCGGCTCCAAATTGGATTCTTTTGAAAGGTTTCAAAATTTTCTAATGAAAAGCATGCTTAACATTAGAAGCTCCTCAAAGAATAGTTGCAGACCACAGTAAACATGGATATTTCATGTGATATAGGTCATGGAAAACATTCACATCAAGCAGGATTTTCAATGACACAAGCACACTATTTGATCAAGGTGAATATAAATTCCTTTCTGTCTTGGCAGAATATGGAATTTATAGAAAGCGCATAAAAGATGTGAACAAAAATTTTAAACAACAAAAAGTTTGGGGTTTTATGAATGTTGTCCAGATACCACAACATAACGAGGGCTAAAAACTCCAAAAGTAAAATAAAGACACATTTGGGAACCTAATAATTCAAAGACATTGTCTTAAAAGGTTTCCAGAACATGATTGGTCAGTGACCGGTATCCTACCATTCTTAAAGTTATCCCACAGTTATCTTGAGTGTGTACGAGAAGTACCTGCAGTCCTTTCCTAATTTTGAAAAATAGGATATTTAATATAAGTATCAAACACATAACCTAGAAGTATCTGACAATTATCAAAATCCTATATATCTAATATGGAAACAACAATGTGATTTAAAGCATTTATGCTTCCTAGGTGGAAATGGACGCACAAAGCAATGCCAAATAATTGAGAAAAAACCCTCTCCCTATTCTTGATATGTCTCAAAAGTATCTTGAGTGCATCCAAGAATGATCCATAGCGCTTTTTGTGATCTTCAAAAATAGGATAATCAAAATAAGTATTGGACATGTATCCTAGAAGCATCTGACAATTATCAATATCATATACATTTCTAATGAAAAGACAGTATGTAATTTGAAGCACCTGTGCCTCCTAGGCAGAACTGGATGCACAAATCTATGCCAAATATCTGAGAAAAGACTTATCAAGTACAAGTATGGCTACTTTGGAAACAATCATATTTGTCCAAGAGTTCAAGACCACATCCTTAAGAGGCAAGTTTGTCAAAAGCAGCCACATACGTATTCAAAAACCCAACCACCTAAGCAACCGCATTTTCCAAACCTTCAAGCAAGGCAGCCAACTAAGAGGGCTAGGTTGGCACCTAGGCGGCTACTTGACCACCTAAGGGCTGCCTTTGTCTTGATTCAACACCTTTATGTTAATTTATTAAAGTAATTAAAATTTCATACTTATTTTGTCTCTTAGTAAAAAGAACATATTCATTTCTAGGAATTTTTCCCCTCAAGCAATCCTTGTGGCCACCTAGGCATCTCACTTAGGCCTTTAAAACGGTCAGTGCCTAGGGCCATCTAGGTGATTTGGCAACCTTGTTAAAAGGTTCAAGCAAATACTGAGAATCAGGATGAAATTTTACAAGGAATCAGTCCTTTATTGTAGATTGCTTTCATCACAATATCTTTCATTATCTCTTTACACAACTTAAGCGTGTCACTAATAAAGTAGACTTAAAAGGTTTTAGTCTAACATAAGTGACCAGCAAATTTCAACTTTGCTCATCTTTGGTTGCCAAGAAGTCGGCATCCTGTCATGGACTTCTCCCAAAAGATAAGCAGTCGAAGTAGGCAATTTGGCTTGTTTTGTTTAATTGCCTGAAAAGACCACCAAATTGCAATCCAGCCAATTCAAGACTTCTCTCCGATTCAGTAAATTATAACTCTAAACTCATTGGGGTGATTTCCAAGGTGCGGTTTCGAAGTGGGCAATTTGACTTTTGCAATTCTCGCCCAATTAAAACAAGTCCTTTGTTCACCATGCACATATCCATAGTGTCACACAATCATGATAGGTTAATCACCAAGAGATTGATTCATTCTCTTCTATAGATCTACATTTACACCTTTATACCCTTAAGCAAGGACTCAGGTCCCAACAGGACGTTCCACGGGACATCGAGACAAGGCCATCCCGCTAGCGTCCCAACATCCCAATTGAGATGTCTTGGGACATCTTCTTTCCTAAATGTCGGGACAGGGCTGGATGGCGGCACATCCCATTCCATGAAAAAACCAAGACAGCCCTGTCCTACAAGATTTAAAACCTTGCCATTAAGTACGCCAACTAAAATCGGCAATTACGAATATGTTCCTCATATTGCGTTCATGGATGAACTTTCTGCGAGAACATTTCTTCAAAATTCTCTCATTGAGAGGGGAACAAATCTCAAAAAGCAATGCTTTTAAATGAACATTGCACTACATAGAGAAAGATCTTCTCCATTTCGTTTGTCAACTCCTATTGATGTTGAATAAAATAGAACTATGGCAAGCTCAACCTAATCATATCAAACAATCTTTTTCCAAGCGCATATATCAATGAAAGTAAAATGAAACTTAGTAAAATTTTTCTATTCAACCTTGCAAGATACGTCTCCAATATTTGTAAGTCAATGTTGGAAAACATAATCATTAGCATTATCCAAAATTTGTCCATAATAAACAAGTAAATGTCGATTATTTGTGCAATTCAAAATAAAGACATCTCTTTTTAATGGAAATTTCTATACTTCCAAAAAAATCACTTTTCACAACTCAATCTCATAACCTTTTAAAGAAAAACTCATATATTGTTCTTCTCTCTTTTTTTTTGGGGGGGGGGGGGAGGGGGTGATCTTTAAGAAAAGGCAATCAATCACCACCCAATGTTGGCCAAACAAACAAAAAAAAGAAAATGGAAATATAGGATGATCTTTGTTGTTTCATTATAAAATTCATAAGGAGCCCAACGTGTGAGTTCAGCCTTTTTCTTCATCTCAAAGAGTTCTTGCCAAATACTGAGCCCCATTCAACACACACTCAGCCAAACAGAGCTCCAAGTCCAATATCAGAGAACTGACTGTTTTTCTGGCTGCAGCTATGTCATTTGTATGGACCTCAAATGGAAAGAAAAGAGTCACAAACACATAACATTTAAAATCAGTCATATTTCAGTTTCTGAAATTAATGTTAAAGCAAGAAAAACATAATTGCAAGAACCCATAATTGCAAATTGAGTGGGCATCATCATTTAGTACCCAACCTACAAAAGAAAGGTTGCAGCTGTGAATGCATAAACAAAAGTTAGTATAAGATATAAACTAGAAAAATCAGCAATATGCTAGAAGTGCCCAGATACAGCAGCTAATTAAAATGAGATTATAGAGGTTACTTCTAAAAAATTCATAGAGTTACAGAAGCTGTGCTTGAATAGGTCACCCTCAAAAGTGGATCATCTATTACCTCCATCCTCAGGGATGTCAGAGGTCCATAAGGTGAGATTATCCCTCAAAAGTTGCATGATCAGAGTGCTATCCTTGTAAGATTCTTCACTCAGTGTATCAAGCTCAGATATAGCTTCATCAAAAGCTTGTTTAGCCAGGTGGCAAGCCCTGAAATTATTGTCTAATATTATATCCATGATAAGACAGTATAGAAGAATCCATCTGAACTCTATTGCAAATGCATACCTCTCAGGTGAGTTCATGATCTCATAATAGAAAACTGAGAAGTTCAATGCCAAACCCAATCGAATAGGGTGAGTAGGAGACAGGTCTGCCTCAGCAGTACTTGAAGCCATCTGCAAATAGGTTGAGCAACTGCTCAGAAACATCACCATAACAGGAAACACAGTAAAGCAGTAGCAAGACTCAGTATGCATATCGAATGATTCAAAAAACAACATGGAGTAGCAAAATAAGGTTTTAATTGTGAAATACTTTGTATATGTATGTGTGTGTGACACGCACGCGCACATACACACAGAGAAAAAGAGAGAGAGGAGAAGAAGACAAAGAAGAAACATATCAGGTTAGTTCTAGATTTGGCTCTTTTTCTTAAAGTTCTGAATGAACAATTTTAACTTTCCATGAATTGCAACATTTCCTTGTTATATGAAGTGTGGGATGCAGATATTTATAAACATTATTTAAAATAATCAAACTTAAGCATGCAAGGTGCATCAAATTTGCATATTTTGCATCTAATGGAATTCCTATAAATGGGAACATATCAATAACTCAGTTCTTGTATCAGATTGTCACCTGTCCGGCACTTCTAACCATGCTGACACAAGTTTTAGCATTCATGTTCAAAATAGCCAAGTCAAAGGGTGATGATACGGAATAAAAAGACAATAAACCTAGGACATATGGCCATCAAAGAAGCAATTCTTAAAAAGTTCTGATTCTTTGATTGACCTAAATAGTACAATCAACAAATCCAGTTACAGAAATAAATTTTGGACATTAACATGCATTATGGGTGAATGCAGGCAACCATCTTGGATTACTTTCTACAAATGTTGACCAATGCAAAGTTTAACCACCGAACTAAAGACATTAGACATTCAATTAGCAGATAAAGCTGCAATAAACAAAAGAAATCCACAAGAGATCCAAGTGCACGAACGCAGTTTTATGCTGCACGTAAAAGACAAATATTTATCACTGATATACGTTAAAGAAATCAACAAAATATTTTGTTCACGGACCACAGGATAAAAAACAGAAAACCAAATGCACTTGTTGTGCCAGAAGGTAAAGTTATTCAACAAAGAGCGCAAGCAGGGAAAAAAGGGCAAGCAATTAATACATTCTATTTAAAAAAAAGAAAAAAAAGAAAAGAAAAGTTCTAACAGTGAATAAAGAAGAAAGGGAAATCAATATATATACCTGATATGCCTTAAGGGACTCCTCAGCCGCCTCTTTCCTGTCATTGCCGGTCTTGAACTCCGCCAGGTAGCGATAGTAGTCACCCTTCCTACAATCGAATAGTAAGATGGATCAAGACTCCAAAAATCTCTAACAACCTACGAAATCTTGGCCCCAAAAAATCAGATTGGCCCACATCTTGTAGTAGAAAACTGATGATTCCCCGGCGGAGGACGAAGGGATGAGATGCTCATCGATCAAGGCCATGACATCATTGCAAATTTTTGAGAGTTCTGACTCCACCTTCTGCCGGTACTCCTTGATCCCCTTCACATGGTTCTCGTTCCCCTTCGCCTCCTCCTTCTGCTCGATCGAGGAGAGGATCCTCCACGAGGCCCTCCGTGCCCCGATCACGTTCTTGTAGCCCACGGAGAGCAGGTTCCGCTCCTCCACCGTCAGTTCCACGTCGAGCTTCGCGACCTTATTCATCGTTTCCACCATCTCTGAAGAGGGGGAAAAATATGGATAGGATCAAAACCCTAACCCTAGCACCGACAGAAGAGGAGAAACCCTAAGAATCGATATCAAAGCCTACCATCGTAGCGCTCGGCTTGCTCGGCAAGCTTGGCGATGTAAACGAAGTTCTCGCGTTCTCTCTGAGACGCCATTACCGATCGTATCCGAGCTCTACCTTGATTTCTCCCTCGCTCTCTTCCCGCTTCCACGTCTCTGAGCTCCGGACGCGCGAGCTTGACGGTGACAGGGACAAAGAGGGGAAAGCGGAGCGCAAATGGACCGCAGCCAAGATTGAGAGATACCCCTTAAGTTGCGTCTATTTACGGATTTGCCGCGTTGCGATTCTTAGAAGTTAGAATCTGTCCGTTGATGTTTGAGAAAACGGTTGCGTCGATAGGATGAGCGTGAAAAGAACGCGTTTCGCCGACGCATTTCATTTTACGTTGCCGTTCCTCAGGGCGCCTGAATACAAGTGGACGGTCACAATTAGATCAGTGCTTTTTGGACGGTCTGATCGTGGGACACAGGCCACCACATGACTTTAATTTATTTGATATTGCATTAGAAGTGAGACGTTTCTTTTAGTCTAAAAACGCCGGGTGGCCCACGACGCCGAGCGGGTCTTGCAGGGCAGGCGATGTTTTATATTTTTTAATCAATATAACTTCAACGAAATTCGCGAACAATATTTTGAAATATTTTCATATGTTCAATCGTTACCCACTGATTCCTTTTTTGAAAACAGCATATGTCATCTTAACAATAAAAAAAAAAAACAGCATATTTCATCAGCTACCTTTCAAGGCTTATCTAATAAAGAATTAAAGTGGTCTTCCAAAAATTAATCTAATATAAATATAATTTTGAGTCTTGGTGCTAAAAATTTGAGGCCCACTTTCAAACATGACTTTGTTATGGGTATAACTTGCTTCCGTCCTCCCAAACCAATATCAATTATTAACAAAAGTTAAAATGTAATTAGATCTTTGATATAAATTCAGCCCAACTTGTTTAGAAAATGATCAACTTGAGCTTGCCCAAAATCATTTTATAGCAGAACTGTTAGAGAAAATTGATTGACCTCCATTTACCGATCAATCTCTGAAACAGTCTGATCGACATCCAACTCTGACCCACTAAATAAACGGACGACCCTGAAAACGACTACCGACTATATATCGGCTGAGCAGACTGACACTACTCTCGATCAATCAACCGAACATCCTTCATCGAATCAAAATCAACAGGCGATCGATGTTCAGACTCTACAGATAATAAGCTACTTCGACCGTCGGTATTTTAGAGTTACTAACCGACAATCGACTCTCGACGAACAGTCAGCCAACTCATTCAAATATATCATAACCGTCACGAATGATTACTCCACTGATATCGCGGCGTAATCCATGGAGATTAATAACTCACAACGAGATTATCGTCCCGTTATTCTACGCCGCTAAATGCGGGACCAGATCCGGCAGTTACGACGATCTACTCTATAAAAAAGAAATAAGATAATAAATTTTGGTATGCTAATCTTGATACGTTGAGCTCTGTCTCCATTCTCATTCGATCGTTGTTCAATCTCCTTTTCTGACTTAAGCATCGGAGGGTCCCCGTCGGAGACAACTCCGATCAGTGCGGACTTTATTTTGCATGTGCTCGTTCCCGATGAACAGACGACGAGGAGATTGGCTGCAACAGATTGTTGCCCCCCCACTTCTGAGTCCAAATGACGAGTCATCGTGTGCGTAGCTACATGGTCGGTCACTTTGAATGAAAGGAGTGGTTATCCATCACGTCGAGTCTCGATTTTATCACCACATTCTCCGAAATACGGTCGATCATCTCTTTTATCATTCTTGAACTGTCATATCGACAGGGAGATCTGGTGTCAGGCATTGTTTGTGGAAGGTGAACCAGCACCAGTCGTTATATCGGGAAGGCGAACCGGCGTCATGCGATTCAACTCTGGCTTGTAGATTTCCACCACGTGTCGGGGCATCATTGAGCCGGAGTTGTTCACGTGGATGGAGGTGATGTGGTTCAATCTGGTGTAAGTGCGTCGAACCATCGGACCGATGATGGGCTCAGATGTTGCCACACATCGTCATCTGACATGGCTTCAGTCTGACTGCTTTCATCCGATCCATTGGACATTCCTCTATATAAAGGGGCTCTGTTAACCAGGTACTTATCCCTCATTTTATCTTTTCTGAAAAGAGGGCTCTGTTAGAGAGTAGCTTTTGAGCGAAAATCATCTTTTGTTGCTTTCCTCAGTCTAGATTCTTTGAGTATTTTCGATGAGTGAGATTGCCACAGGGGGTGGTCGGTCGTGGGTTCCGGCCGACGACTCTCTGTCGGACTCGAAGGCTTTTTCGTTGTGGGGTCTGATCGTTAGTCGATTTTGGAAGTGGCATCATGCTTCTGCTCGATGTCAGCTTTTTACTCCTGATGCCGATGGTGGGATCGACGATTTGTTTCTGTGTATCCCGCATCCCCATCTCAGCTACATGATCAAAATCATTTTCGTCGGTGGATGAAAATTTGAAGCCCGCCCCTAGCTCCTCTTCCGAGGAGGGTGCGGTCGCTGCCCGAGTTTCGTCGAGAATGGTTCGATCATTGGTCGTACTCTGAAATTCTTTTCTAACTTCGGTGCCTGATCGGGCTCCAACCAAGAAGGTGCGGTCGTTAACCGTATTCTTCATATAAAAGTAGATCAGGCTGCTGATGTGGTCGGTCGGGCTACATGATTAGCCAACCATCTTCGCAGTCTGACCTGATGCGTAGCTCCCAAGCTGAAAGGTGAAATTTATTAGAGATGCCGATCCAAGATGGACCTGCCAGTTCTTCGGTAGAATGAAGATTAGTCGGTGCCTTTGGTTCTTCTTTTGTATGGTCGGACTTTGGTCCAATTTTGTAACTCCTCTTTTTGATAATGAAAGTTCTTTTCTAAAATACTTTCTTGTATCGTCAAATTTATAGCATTTACTTGTTGATCCATCTCTGAAAGTAGATTGTAGATCCGACTATTTTGCAGACTTTAGAATCTGCTAGTCATGTAATTTCCAACGTATTTAGCTAGAATAACGATGGCAAGTCGAACACCCATGGTCCGGACCTTGGTCGGGCTTATACGTCGCATTGTATGTAGAATAATCTCTGGATGTAGGTCGTTGATCCGACTATTTTGCAGACTTTGTGGAATCTGTTAGTTGAGCGGTGTCCGATGTATTTGGTTAGGATAACGATGGCAAGTCGAATATCCATCGCTCGGACCTTGGTCGAGCTCATACGTCATGTTGTCTGATAAACGGTAGCAAGCCAAATGTCCCTCATCTGATCGTGGCCATGTCGGTATAATTCCAATCTGATCTTGATCATCTTGGCATTTTACCTTTCTTAGTTGATGCTAAGTCGGCAAATTAGCCAACTGCTTGGATCGCGAGCTAACTATGGGGGAGCGTGGCTTTTACAGAGGAGATCTTTGTTACCGGTGCTGGCCTCCCGTTGATGTTGATAATCCCTCGATCAGCCATGGTCATGTCGGTGTAGTCCCAATCCGACCTTGGTCGTCTTGACATTTTGCCTTTCTTAGTTGATACTAAGTCGGCAAATTAGCCAACTGTTTCAATGGAGAGCTGGCTATGGGGGCAGTGCGGCTTTTGTAGAGAGGATTTGCATCGTCGGAGCTGGCCTCCAGTTGAAGTTGGTAGATTAGTTCTTTGGGGGATCCGATATGTCATCGATGTCGAGATAGTCGATCCTCTGACTTTTATAGTGAAAGTCGAAGTATATTCGGTATCGAGATCATCGATCTTCTGACTTTTTCAGTGAGAGCCGAAGTATATTCGATGTCGAGATCGTCGATCTTCTGACTTTTTCAGTAAAAACCGAAGTATATTTGGTGTCGCTTTAAAATCGCAGTAGGGATATCGGTTTTTGCAAGAAGATCGAAATATAGTCGACACCAAAGCAGTTGATTCTCCAAGTGGTTGCATTCAGAAAGAAGTCTTATTAGTTGATTATAGAAACAACAACAGCATCGTAGTGAGAAGTTTGAATTTTTCGAACATCATCTTCCAAGAGAGTCATTACATTATGGAGCTGCAATTGCTTCGTCGACTCCTCGTCGGAAGTTGCCTCCCAATCCAGCCGTCTGGAGATCATATTGATGACTTCCGTAGTTGGCTGGTTACTCATAGCTTCCTCAGTCGGCTGGAGTCGTCGATCAGCAGGAGGTTGAGTCGGTGGGTCCCTTCGATATTTTTCAAAGTAGTCTTGTCGAATCAGAGTCTCTGTCTTGTCCCTGAGCTAGATGCATTGTTCGGTATCGTGATCATGATCATGATGGAACCGACAGTACTTCTTTCGATCGTGGCCCCTCGACGGTACTCTCATCGATGGAGGGTGTCGTGGGATTCTGCTCTTTCGATCTCCATAAGAATCTGCGCACGAAGAGCAGAAAGAGGAATGTAGGAGTCATACCTGTCGTAGTTTGGCCTCGGACTCCGTCGTCGAGGCGAAGTTCGTTCATTGGTAGGTGACCGACTTGATTCAGTCGGAGCTTCTTCTTTCTTCTGTTTCTTCTTCTTCTAACCCTTGCCTTCTGTCTGGCACCGGTTAGAAGCTCCTTCATCCGCATGCATGTATTTGTACGCACGCTCCAAGAATTCAACATACGTTCGAGGGAGGATCTTATCTAGTGAGTACGTGAATCGGGACCCCCTCAGACCTCTTTTCATGGCCGATATGGCCATATCTTCGTTGAGGTCCTTGACCTCAAGTGTGGCTGCATTGAATTGAGCTACAAAATCTCGAAGTGTTTTGGTCTCTCCTTATTTGATCGAAAAGAGACTATCCGAGGTTTGTGACGGCCTCCGGTTGGTGCTGAAATGGGCCACGAAGGAATGTTCCAGTTGCTCGAAGGAGTGGATACTTTTCGATCGAAGCCCAAAGTACCAGGCTCGAGCAGCTTTTCGAAGTGTAGCCAAGAAGTCGATGCATAGGAGGGCGTCGGTTGCTCTCTGGATTGTTACGATAACCATGTAGCTCTCGAGGTGATCGATTAGGTCGGTGAAACTATCATAGGGCTCCACATGCGGCATCTTGAACCGAATTGGAATCGGCTCGTTCAAAATAAGTCAGGAGAGAAGCTGGACGGTATGGAAATTGAAGTCGTTTGACGATTTCTGACTGTTTGTCTAGAGCTGAGTGAGTCGACGGTCGATTTTCTCAAACTTAAGTTCATAGTCTTCAAGCCGCTGGTTGTGGGAGACTTCGAGGGTTGATCCTCCCGATGAATTAGAGGCAGATGGTGTTTGCGGTCGCTTTTCCTTTCTTTCTCGATCTAATTGGGAAGGAGAGGGGTGCCGTGAATGGTGGATGGCACGTCGAGTGTGCCGCGAGCGCTGCTGCTCATCCCGTTGATAGAGCCGAGATCACCGCTCTGGTGAAGGAGACGGAGATCATCGCGGATGACGGCGGCTATGCTTGGAAGGCGCTGAATGCACCACCGGTTGCTCCGCCGGCGGTTGTGATGGCTAGGTTTGCTATTGTTGGAGGCTTTTGAGTGCCTCCACAAGGATATTCATTTGTTGCATGATCGCAGCAATCTGAGCGTCTGTGATAACCACGGGGTGTGGAGAACTGGGCTCTGCTACCGGAGGCAGGGGAGGGGCCTCTTCCCGACGGGAAGAGTGTCTCGCCAAGCCAATCACTGTTGATTGTTGAGCTCTGGTTCTCGTCATTGCGAGTTTCTTTCTTGCTGCTGTTTTTTCCTACCTGGTGCGTCAATCTGTTGTGGCCAATCTCCTCGTCACCTGTTCGTCGGAAACGAGTACATGCAAAATGAAATCCGCACTGACTGGAGTTGTCTCCGACGGAGATCCTCCGATGCTTAAATCAAAGAAGGAGACTGGACAACAGTCGAATGAAAACGGAGACAGAGCTCAGCGTATCAAGATTAGCTTACCGAAATTTGTTGTCTTATCCCCTTTTTATAGAGTAGATCGTCGTAACTGCCGGATATGGTCCCGCATTTAGTGACGTAGAATCATGGGACGATAATCTTATAGTGGGTTATTAATCCCCATGGATTACACCGTGATATCAGTGCAGTAACCATTCGTGACGGTTATGATATATTTGAATGAGTCGGCCGACTGTTCGTCGGGAGTCAGTTGTCGGTTAGTAATTCTAAAAGACCGACGATCGAAGTAGCTTATTGTCTGTAGAGTCCGAACATCGACTATCTTGCGATTTTGATTTGATGAAGGAATGTTCGGTCGGTCGGTCGGTCGAGAGTAGTGTCGGTTTGCTCAACCGATCAATAGTCGCTTTTAGGATCGTCCATTTATTTGGTGGGTTAGAATCGAATGTCGGTCAAACTGTTTCAGAGATTGATCGACCAACGAAGGTCAGTCGATTTTTTTCAACAAGAACCAATCAAAAAAACTCCAAATCTTTGAAGGTTCATATGTCATTATCATCGATTATAGATCAACAAGCATTTATCTCTCACTTGCCAAATACTCTCCAAATAATGCCGATATCATAAATTACAGAAAGGAAATTAACACAGCTTACACCAAGCAAAACATAACCTGTACTCGGAAATCGGAATCGCTTCTTTTCTTGAAAGAAAAAGGAAAAAAGAAAATAAATAGAATTGAGGGGAAAAAAATTTAAAAAAAGACAAGTAATCACATTATAGAACAATTATTCGGATTCTCAACACTAAAGATATCTCCCGCCCTCTCGTTGACAACGGCGGAGTGCGCGGAAGGGTGGTAGGAGCCATGCATGCGGGAGTCGTCGTAGCCATGCTTGTAGTAGTTGTAAGAGGAGGAAGGCGCGGCGGTGACGCTCACCGGGCCAGTAGCCAAAGCCGGGTGTTGCTGGTGGTAGTACTGTTGGATGGTGAAGGTGTGGTTCTCCGCGCCGTATGGGTAGGGCCATAGCACCGCCCGCCTCCCCGTCTTCCTCACAGCCTTGAGCACCTTCTTCTGATCCACCCACCCGGTCACTGTAACCTTCTGCCTCCCCATGTCTATGTCCACATTATCCACCCCTGTTTGTCAAATTAGAAAATTAATAAATTAATAATTCGGATATAATTAGCTTTCTAAAATTTTCAGCAATATTAAAATGGCGCCCGTAATTGTTATCATTATCACTATTCACTATTGCAGTTCCCTAAAGCTTTTGGTCTAGACATTGAATTTGGTCTGAAACTGATATCTTTTACTTGTTGCAGCTGGTAAGAAGCACTTCAAGGGAAGCGCGGTTCCTCCTAAATGTTTAAGCCTGTGATACGATACCTTTGAGCTTCTGAAGAGCTTTCCTTATCTTGCTCTCGCAACCAGAGCAATCCATATGCACGCACATCTCGACGATCTGTGTGCACACAACATAGCGTCGAATTAGATCCAAACATATCACCGTTGGTAAAGATCTAAGGCTGCTGAAAAAGATCTCGATGGCCATTCAGAGAGAGGAAAGTAAGCAGTTTGAGAACTTGGAGAAGAGACGACTCACCGTCATTTTGTCGTTGGCTGCTTCTTCAATAACAGTTGCAGCTATTCCTATAGATCTCCTTTCCTCTGTCTCTCTCGAAGAACAAATCGAGCTTGTATTTTGGAGTTGCGATAGGCCGCGCTGCCCCCATATATGGAGAGCGAGGTGGACAACGGCTAGAAGCCTTCGGGGACGGTAGATACCGCGTGTGTATTATAAAATTAATCATTTGCACCGACTTTTCCGGCAACCAAGTTGTTTTATTTCCAATTTCCCAAGTAAGCTATGGAGTAGCCCAATAAAAAGCAGCCACATATGTTGATATCGCTCCCGTTTTAAGTCTTCGGGCCTTCGGTATTCTTTTCAGGAAAGTACGCGGAGGGAAGGGCGGGAGGTGGGAAGCACTGAGAATCCCATCATGAGGAAGCCGCATGAGGCTTCCAGCTCAGCTGTTCCGTCCCGGACGGCAAACCACCCTTCTTAAGTCGGAGCTCTAACTGGGGCCCCACAGACAATTTCAATTTTCAAATTATCTTGCCAGTCGAGGGATGCCACGTGGTCATGAAAGGATGGTTGCACGGATGAAACGGCGGGAAAGATGAAGCGGGAAGGAGCGCTGCTCGAAGGCAGGCGTAGCGGATCTTGTCGCGGATTGCTCACGGGAAATAGCGCGCTGTTTCTCTCCGGCTTCCGCGTACTTTACTCCCGGGGGAAAGCTGGGTCCGGGTGGAACGCGTTCCTAAGGCCGTGGTGCCTACGTGGCGTGCACCTATTGGGGGAAGCTGGGTCCCAGGGAGCGTCGGGTTAAGCGGGGAGGACGGCGGCAGGCAGTGCCGTACGCGTCACATCGTCCCACGTGGGAGCAGAAGTACGAAAATGTTTTCCCATTCTGACGAATTGGAATGCGCCACGTGGAATATTTTATGGGCCTCCGTACCGAGCTGCGGCGGAAGACGGTGGGTCTGCTCATGTGGGCACATGCGGACTTGCGCGGGGGCCGAGGGACGCGGTGGGGAAGGGTCTGATTATTACTTGGGGGCCTGAGAAGCGGATGGGGCCCGTGACCCATCCCATACTTGTAGTGCAAGTTCTTCATCTCGGTCAACGATTCCATGCACCTAGCACTCTAAAGGTAAGAATTTTCTCCTCTCTCTCTCTCTCTCTCGCTCGCTCTCGCTCTCTCTCTCTCTATTTAAAATTTTTGATCAGAATAAAAAAATATTTTTTTTTCACTTTCTTTCCATCAATTTTTCATTAATATTTTTTTTCTATTCATAAAATTTTCAATAAAAAAGGCAACTAAATCGAATCAGATCAATGACAGATCAAATCATAAAAGAATCAGATCAAAAAATTATCCATTCAAATTCGATCAACGGATCAAAAATTCAAACATGAATCTCATCTATTTATTAAATAGATAATCTGATCGGATCCGTTTAACTTATTTATTAAATAGATCAAATTAAGTTGAACGGATTAAACAAATTAAATAAGCCAGATAAAATAGATCAAAAACAGATCAAATAGATTTTAAACAGATTAAACCGATTTTAAATAGATTAAACAAATTAAACAGGTTGGATTAAATGGATCAGAAATAGATTAAACATGTTAAATGGATCATCTGACTCAATCCGATATGAATATTAAATGAATTAAATGGATCAGATATTTAAAATTTAAATTCGATCCACTTATTAAATGGATTGATCTATTTATGATCCAAATCCATTTAATCTAAATTCAAATCTATTTATAACGGATTAAATATGAGTTGAATTGATATGAGAAGATTGCAAGCACGTGGCATGGATTTTTTTTTTTTTTTTTTTTTTTTATAAGTACATGGAACAAAGCTAGAAACCTGAGAAACAAACTGAAAACCAGGCCATGTCTACAAACAACAGAAGAGAATCAAAAAGTATTAAAACCTAAAAACCTCATCTCTAGCTTGTCACCGGTTAACAGGTTCTGTAATTCAAAGAAAACGAGGCTGTATGCGAGCAAAACCTTGGGCAACTCAAACATGGTCCAGTGGTACCAATTTACCTAGCTAGCGACGTCTCTCATATGTCAATTTGGAATCTAATCATGCCTTTACTGTATTTTGAAAAGTTAAATAATAGTTAGAAAAATATGATCTTTCATTATATAGTTCATTATCTATAGATTTGAAATTTTATGAAACTTGACTGAAGCCGTTTACCTCTATTAAGCAGATGTCTGATCAGGACATCATTTTTCAAAATTTTTTTGATACCACACGATACAGTAGAAAAAAAATAAAATAAAAAATAATCAAATACGTTGATCAGTCACAAAAGAACTCGTCTCCACGGAGCATGCAAATTTTACTATAAAAAAAAAATTTACAAGAGAAGATTTCACTCTCAACCCTCGTACACCTAATTTCTCCTTCACAGAAAGTTCTCCCTCATAAAAACTCTCTCGCTCGAAAGACCTCCCTGAATTTCTGAAGTGATCGCTATCCGCTGTCCGCTATCCAAAAGCTCAGCTTCTTCTCTCAGTATTTCAGCCCTTCCCTCTCTTCCACGGGTTTTCCCGGACCTTTTGCAGCGTAAAACCGAGCCACACACCCTCTGTTGAGCATCAGGCCCTTCTAAAGGCCTTAACCCGTGTTAGAACATGATTAGATCTCATAAACAGGCCCAAACAAAACCTAGATCAAGCTCCAAACCGTTGGATCAAGATCGGAAGCTCCCTGGACCGTTCGATCATGATCGATCCACGGAATAGTGTCGTGGACCATGCGAAACGTGTGGCAAACATCCATGCGATCCATGCGCCCGACTGTGGACCATCCGGTCCCCGATAGACCGCAGAATCGGGCTCCTAGTGGCACGCTGGGCCTGGGCAGGCCCGTGCACCCGAACTTAGGCCTGGCCCGCCTGGTGGGCCTCGCCCTACGTGTGCCCAGCCCGTGCACTCACTACAAGAAATTTGATTTTTTGCGACGAAATTTTTTCGTAGCTAAAAATTATATTTTCGTCGCTAAAAATATTTGCGACGAAATATATCGTCGCTAAAAATTTGTAGAGAAAGCCTCGTAGCAAAAGACCTTAGCGACGAAACTATTTTATTTCGTCGTAAAAAATAGTAAGCCTAGACGACGAAGTTATATGCTGTATTAGCGACGAAAATATTTTGTCGCAAGAGCTTAAATTTTCGTCGCTAAAATTGCAATGAAAAATAATTTCATCGCTAAATGTTGTGATTAAAAAAAAATATTCTCTTATTTTTTGCGACGAAAATGAAATTCATCGTAAAACTTAGCGACGGATTTCGTCGCAAACAAAATTTATCGCAAAAATTTTGTCGCAATAATTACGACGAAAAAAATATTCATTGCTATAATTACGACGAAAAAAAAATTTCGTCGCTATAATGACGATGAAATAAAAATTTCGTCGCTAAAAGGGCGACGAAATAAAAAAATTCGTCGCCATAATTACGACGAAATAAAAAAATTCATCACCATAATTGCGACGAAATAAAAATTTCATCGCAAAAAGATAAAATTTTTAGCGATGAAACTGTTTTTTCGTCGCAAAAATAGCAACGAAATAATTTCGTTGCAATAATTGCGACGAAAAAATTTTCGTTGCTATAATTGCGACGAAAAAAAATTTCGTCACAATAATGGTGACGAAATAAAAATTTCGTCGAAGGGCGATGAAATAAAAAAATTCATCGCCATAATTGTGACGAAATAAAAATTTCGTCGCAAAAAGTTAAAATTTTTAGTGACGAAACTATTTTTTCGTCGCAAAAATAGCAACGAAATAAAAAATTTCGTCGCAATGTATAATAAAAATTTTACTTTTTTGAGTTCACAAATTTTTTTGCGATGAAATTAATATTTCATCGTTAAAATAAATTTTAGATAGAAAATAAAATTTTTATTTTTTTTCAAAAAAAATCTGCTCAAATACAAATTTTCTGATCAAACATATTTTAAATAAACAGTATATTAACACAATAAAAATATTCTTGGTCAAAAGATCAATTTCAAGTATCAAAAACTTTCATAACCATCTTTGTCATATACAAAAATATAAGTCCATACACCATTTTAAATTTAAAATAACTACAAACTAGGTGTGATCTGACTCGTTGGTCTCGTTCCCTTCTCCAGGCATCGATCCCTGACCCGATATGTGTCGCGATGGTGGTGTAGAGGCGGCATCATGTGACTGTAGAGGTGCTAACTCAGAAGCATCAATACCGAGCCGTTCCGCCATCACAGCTACGATCCTCTCGAGCGTCTGACTACGATTCATCCAGTAACTAATCTGATCTTGCATCATGCTCATGGATGTCCTAACTGCCTCTGGCACCGATGCATCATCAGACCGGCCGGATGACGAACTGCGTAATTTTTTGGACCGCATGCTATGACCAGATCCTAGCTGCCGTCCAAGGACGGTATCCAAAATCGTATCATCTGTCATCAAATAAACCTGCTGCGATCCAGTATCACCGTCAGATCCCACCTCCCTCGTCGCCTGCTCTCTCAATTCTAACATTTTTTCCTTCACAATAAACCAAATAAAATCATAAATTTTTTTCGAACTCTTTAAAAGTATTCAAAATGTAGAGTAATGATACTTACATGACGCTGCCTCGCCTCCTCGGTCACGAACTCGCCACTCTTGTTTTGATAGAATTTAGCATAGGCGTCGACTCCGGATAGTCTCTGTTCAAACAAAAAAAAGAAAAAAAAGATATCAAAATAATATAAATATTTAATAAAAAGTTACAAAGTATGATTGCAAATGTAGTTACGTACCATCATCTTCATTTCCTGTGCAAAAGAGGCACTTCCTTGCGTGTGAATAGAATCAATCTTACTCCTATTCACCTTATTCGCCTCCGATCATCGCTACAAAATACATACAATTATAACCAATAAAGGACATAACAAAATTAAAAAAACTTGAAACACTAGACATACCTGAAATGCCTCACTTCCAAAATGCTCACATAACCACCGTCAATCGTCACTAGACCCAGCCCAATTTCTGTATGGCTGGGTCACAGGATCAATCCCCTTCGCCTGCAGCTCATTGCAGTATTTATGAAGCCTACATCGCCGATCTCTGTATCTATTTGCAGTCATTTTGAGAGTACATGCCGTCACTTCTTCGTCAGTGCAATCCTCGAAGTCAATATTATCCTACACAGTAATCATACCAAAAAGCAAAAATATGAAATTATTCATGTAATAAAAAATTTATTTATATAACCAAAAATAATATGGATCATGTAATGATATGCAAGACATCCAAATTTAATTCTTACCTTGATGTGAGAGACTAGAGCATCACGGTATCGAGGAGCTACATGCTTGAAACTTTCAGCAGCCCACGAAAAATGATTCCACATATACAAACTGATCTCATTTGCGATGATACTAGCCTCTGTGCCAACCGGATGATCTTGAAATATCTGTACCTTCAGTTTTTCATTGTGTGTATGCACATATTTTTCCAAAACAAGACCCCTACTAGGACCACGCACTGCACGTCGATGCTGTATTCCTACATGTAAAAATTGGTGAAATGAACATATATCATGTATCACTAAATGCATATAACAAAAAAAATATATGGTTTATAAATTGATAGAGATGTACCTGTAAGGGGATGATGCTGCAGTACCATGACCTCCGGCTGGGCAAGCTCTGGCTGAGCACTAGTCTGCTCTGTGGACTCGGGCAACTGAGTCTCATCTAAATCCTCTGACTCATCATGCAAAATGCTAAAGTGAGGATGTGTATCATCAAGCGGAGCCTGCTGCCTACCCCGTGAATGTCTACGTCCAGGACCAGTCATGATGCTGCAATGATTAAAATAATTTAAATCAATACGTAATCAAAAAAAACTCAAGTATTACATGATATAACAAAAAATAATAAATTAAATTACTTATTTATATTAATTATTATTCTCAGATTTTGAACTCGTGTCCATATAGTCATCTTCGACGGGAGTCATAGAAGACTTCGACCCTGAAGTGCTATTATCATCGTCGTTAATGAAGTCATTATTGGATCGTGCTCGTGCTCGTGCCCTTATCGATGATCCAACAATAGAAACATCCTCAGGTACATAGTCGTCTCTTTATAATTATCCTATATCAATCGTATCATCTGGCACTAATATGTTATCTGGTGCTTGCATTTGATATGCTTCGTTTTCAATAATTGCACGGACTTCATTCTCAAGATGTTCATCGTTCGGGCATGTGAAAAGTGCAGGATCAAACAAATGCCTATGCTGAGCCCTTATTGCAACTCGCCAAGGCTCTTTCATTTTGTTATCATCAATATACCACACTAGTCTTGCTTGCTTTGCAAAAATATAAGGATCACTTTCATACCATACATGACCAGTGTGGACACTGACGAGTTGAGGATCTATAACAATTGGCCTGTGTCATCCTAAGTCATACCATCGATATTTGAATAACACAATCCATCGAAGATCACTATATCTCAACTCTATAACCTCATGCAGAACATCAAAAAAATCTATTATTTCACCCTTGTGCTCGCCCTCCACGCTTATTCCATAATTCTGTGTGGTTCGATCGTGATCGCGATTTTTCGTTAAGAATCGCACACCATTGACTATGCATGCTGAATATACTGATACACGTCTGTCAGATTTTCGTGCAAGTGCAGCTAAGTCATTACTGATACAGTTAGGATTGTCTATACGTAGCTGAGCTATCTACAATTAAAAGAATGATAAGCAGGTTAAATTTGACAAAATAAATACTATATAAACAAACTTTTAATTATGGATGAACATGAACATAACTTACCCGTTCGTGAAACCATGATGCGAATTGATTTCTATGTCGTGCCGCTGCTAATGTAGGATTACTTCTTCTGAGCTCACTTTCGTGTTCTCTGAAGTGATATAGTAATACCATGTATATTTTAATTTAGAGTCCACGTACATTCATTGATATATCAACAAATAAAAATTAAATGTATATACTCACATCATGTACGCTTCTACCTCCTCGCAATTGTTTAGCACATACCAATGCATGTCATCCGTTTCTTGTGGTGTCAACATTCGAAAATCTTTTTTACCATATGGTCGGGCAACATTGGAGAACATGGACAATCCATCGGTCAGAATCTCGTCAACATCGATATTCCATTGTGGTCTTGTAAATTTGGTCTCCACTCACCGAAGGTACATAGAGCAGAATGTCAGACATTCATTCATAACATGTGCCTCTGCTATTGAACCTTCAGGCCGTGCTTTGTTAGTGACGGCACTCTTGTATTCACGCATCTCCCTATTCAATAAATTATCAATTGATATCACATATAATAAGAATACAATAATGAATAATAAATATTACAATATCATGCAATTACCTTTCAACTGGGTACATCCATCTTGTATGTACTGGCCCACCCAATCTAGCCTCATGTGGAAGATGAACAGAAAGATGCACCATGATATCAAAGAAGACGGGAGGGAATATCATCTCGAGCTTACAGAGAGTAATGATAATCTTCTTCTCTAATATGTCGATCTGACTTCGTCTCAATGTCTTCGCACATAAGTCCCAAAAATAAGTTTCCAGATCAAGTAACGCATCACACACATTATCCGATAACAATCCGCGCAAACCAACTAGGAGCACATGCTGTAGAAGTACATGACAATCATGACTTTTCAACCCGACGATCTTCCCATCTTTCGACTTGATGCACCGTTTCAAGTTTGAGGCGTATCCATCAGGAAACCTCACTAATCTCAAATATGAAAGAAATTGATTTCTCTCTCTTCAATTCAGTGTATAACATGCCAATGGCTTCACCAGCCTATCCCCTCGTCGAATTAAATATAATTCCTTTCTAATCCGCATATCCTCTAAGTCAAGACGAGTCTTCACGGTATCCTTCGTTCTTCCTTCGATATTGAGAATGGTATAAAATATATTATCAAATATATTCTTTTCAATATGCATGACGTCAAGATTATGTCGAAGAAGAAGCATTTTTCAATATGGAAGATCAAACAACTTGCTCTTTTTTCTCTAATTTTCGATACTTGTTCGCACCCCTACTTGGCTGGCCAGACCCTTACCAAATATGACATCCTATGGGTTGGGTAATTGATTTAAAATATTATCCGTAGACCAGAATCTTGGCTGCGCACGTCGTTCATGCTTGCCATTGAACTTAAGACTTCTCCTCCATCTATGATCATCTGGCAAGAAACGTCGATGGCCGGTAAAACAAATCTTTCCACGAATACAGTCCGATGTAATATCATCATTATAAGTTGGGCATGCTTTATACCCTTTTGTACACCATCCAGAAATATCGCCATATGCAGAAAAATCGTTAATTGTCCAAAGCAGTGCTGCATGCATACGAAAGATGCCTCCTGCAACATGATCATATGTTTCGCATCTTTCTTCCCACAAATATTGTAACTCTTCGATCAACGGCTCTAAAAATATGTCTATGTCTCTTCCAGGGGCACGGAGACCCGGGATCAACAAGGCTAATAGATTAAAAGGTGATTTCATGCACTTTCATGGTGGTAAATTATAAGAAAATACCATAACATGCCACATACTATAAGCAGTACTAAGATTACCATATGGATTAAATCCGTCTGTTGCCAATCCTAGCCTGACATTTCATGAATCAGCTGCAAACCATGGATGTTCACGATCAAAATGTTTTCATGCATCACCATCTGATGGATGTCTCATGACATCTTCGTCCATATTGTTTACCTCCTTATGCCATCGCATGTCACAAGCAGTATGCCTCGACATGAACAATCGACGCAATCATGGTGTAATCGAAAAGTACCGCAAAATCTTGCATGGTATTTTCTTTTTCTTCTTATCCTTACCACGACTTTCTTTCATCTGCTTGAATGATAAATTGGACATGCTTGTAGATCTTGTTTATCCTTCCGAAACAGAACACAATCATTCGGAAATGCATGTATCTTTTCACAGCGTAGGCCCAAGTCATCGACTCCCAAACCGAGTCCTTTCAATAATTTTTTGGCTTCATAATGACTTGACGGAAGTAACTCTCCCTCTGGCAGTAAGTCCTTCAAAAATTTGAGCAACCAATTAAACGAGTTGTTTGACCACTTATCAAGTGTCTTCATGTGTAATAACTTTATTACGGCGGACAACAGAGAGTACTTCTTACAACCAGGATAAACATCACTTTGTGCATCTCTTAATAGACGCTCGAATCTATCATTTATAGATATATTACTGTCCTTTTCAGCTTCTTGTCTCGGAATGGAATGCTGATGTTCTGCTCTCGCTTCTACATTTACTTCAAATAATTCTGGATGAAGATCCTCTAAAATTTCTCTATCTTCTTCACCAAGTGTTTGTCTTTCACGACTGCATAATCCACCGACTGACGACGGATTTATGGGACTCCTGGACAACATGTTCGAGCTAGTCGGCAAATCTTCACCATGACAAGTCCATCTCTTGTAAGTCACATCTATACCGTGTTCGTATAAATGATTCTGAATGTCCGATAAGGTACACCAAAATAAATCTCTACATCGACGACATGTACAACGAGCTTTTCCATCTTCTCTAGTATGATTGGACGCCACATTCATAAAAGTTGTCACACCCGTAATATACTCGGGACAGAACTTATCACGCAATGACATCCAACCACGATTCATACCTACATATTTATGATGCAAACTATACAATCAATGTTATGTAATAATAGTTAACTAACGCCTTATATCTCCTACCTATAGGGTGATGGTCCTATTCCATTCAGGAACGTAAGAATTTAATATTGCAATACATGTCTTGTATATCAAAAAAATTTCGACAGCATTTCGACGCAGTTCTCCAGATACACAAGCATTAAAATTGTGCTATGTATCCAGAGAACATGATCAAAAATATCGACAAAACTCTGCGATATAGAAGCACATGTGTTGCAATATTAAATTCATTCACGTGCCCAAACTGTCCACGAGGATAATTCGAGAATAGTGTATAAAGCATCAATATTTTTTTCATAAAAAAAAATATTGGTTTATGCACGCTATCCTCGAATGAAAATTCTAAGGCTTATAAATTTGTTATGCTACAATTAATATATTATTATTAAAAAAAATTTACTTTTAAAATATTTTTTAAATCATGATTAAAATTAATTATATCAAACAAATAATTATATCTAATTACTAAAATAATAAATAATTACTTCTAATGGCTAAAATTTATTAAGAAAAAAAATTAAAAAATATATAAATTAAAAAAATGGTTCTCACCTTCAACTCTTCCGTGAACAGTGATGGTGACAGTGACGGCAACCGGCGTGGCAGTGGCGGCCCGGCGGCGGCGGCGGCGGCTCTACGAAACCAGACAAGCCAGGTAAGGGATCGACCTTTAACTCTTTCTCAGGTAAGAGACTGAGAAAGAAAATGAGGGAGGGGGACAGGGGATGGATGGGTCGACCAGCGGCGACTGCCTTGCAGACGCTGCAACGGCGGGGGACGGGAGGCCGAAGCGGTACGCGGCGGCGGGGGACGGGAGGCCGAAGCAGCAGGCGGTGGCGGGGGACGGGAGAGGGTAGGAGGCGCTCGAGGAGCTTGAGCTTGGGGAGGAGATTGGAGGGGACGTTGGTGGCGAGGACAGTAGGGCGACGGCGGACGAAGGCGTGGAGCTGGCGGGGGGAGAGGCCGGCATGGTGGCGGAGGAAGGCGAGGACGGCGTCAGGCTTGTCGGGGGTGGTGATGTGGAGGACGGATTTGGGGGCGACGAGGGCCTTATCCTTGGAGTAGCCCAGACGATCCATCAGGTACTCCACCATGAAGGGTAGAGGAGAAAAGGAGGAGGTAGTCGTTTCGACGGTGGCCGGCGAGGAAGAATAGGAGGAAAGTATGGAAGGAGGAGGAAAGGGAGGGAGGAGAGGTGGCCGCTACCTTCGTTTTATGGATTGGAGGGTTAGGGTTTCCAAGGATTGGAGGGAACCGGAGGGAAGGAGGCAGAGAAGAGGGAGGATTCGGTGCGCGGAGGAGAGGGTGGCGAGGCGGGAGGGAGAAGGCTGGCGCGCTGGGAGGGAGAAGGCACCGGAGGGAAGGAGGCAGAGAAGAGGGAGGATTCGGTGCGCGGAGGAGAGGGTGGCGAGGCGGGAGGGAGAAGGCTGGCGCACTGGGAGGTGGGCTCGATCAGTGACGGGGGGCGGGCTCGAGCGGCGACGGTGGTGGGGAGGGAGGGCTCGACGGCGGTGGGGAGGGAGAGAGAGAGAGGATGGTGGCGGGGAGGGAGAGGACTTACCGGGAAGGACGACCGGCGATCGGGGAAGGAGGACTGTCACCGGAGATCGGGGAGGGAGAAAATTTGGACGACCGCGACGGAGATCGGGGAGGGAGAAATCAACAGGTTTATTTTCAATTAGGGCAGAATATCAAAGGGTTTTTTTTTAATTAAAAAATATTTAGCGACAAAATACATTCATTGCTAAAAATAAATATTCTGTCGCAAAAAAATATATTTTTGCAACAAAAATTTTTTCGTCGCAAATGATTAATTTTTTGCAACGAAAATTTAATTTCGTGATAAATATAAAAAATGGTCGTAAAATCAAGTTTTTCGCAACGAAACAAATATTTCGTCGCATAAAATCAAATTTTTTGCGACGTAATTATTTTCGTCACAAAAAAAAATTTAGCAACAAAAAATTTTTCCATCGCCAAAAAAAATATTTTTTTGCGATGAAAAAACTTTCATCGCTAAAGATCAATTCTAGCAACGAAATTTAAATTTTTGTCACAAAATATTCAAATTTTTTCAACAAAATAAAATTTAGCGACGCAATAGTTTCGTCGCTAAATATAAATAAAATTGTCCGCAAAAGCCTTTCTTTTTAGCAACGAAATATCAATTTCGTCGTAAAAAATATAATTTTTTTGCGATAAAATTTTTTTTATCATAAAAAAATATTTTTTTACTACGAAAAAAAATATTTCATCGCAAAAAAATTTATTTTTTGCAATGAAAAAAAAGGTTCGTCGCTAAAAATCAACTTCTAGCAACAAAAATAAAAATTTCGTTGCAAAAGATATAAGTTTTTGCAATACAATTTTTTCGTCGCAAATACCTAATTTTTGAGGACGAAATTTAAATTTCGTTGCAAAAGCTTAATTATTTATGATGAAATAAATTTCGTCGCTAAAATTTCGTCGCAAAAAGTCAAATTTCTTGTAGTGACTGCCCGCGTTGGGCCGCATCCCGCGGCCTGCGGCCATGTCGATGAGCTCTATCGGCCCGCCGTCGGCCACCGACGGTCCTCCACTATCTCAGATTTCATGCCAACTTCAAAAATACGTATCTTCTCCTTCCGAGCTCCGTTTGGGGTGATCTTGATCTCACTGGACTTTATTTTTCATCGCGAACCTCGCTGTGGGCTCAATGTGGATCGAATCTCGAGGCATCAAATCCTAACAATCTCCATCTCGATACGATATTCGGCCTCCTCCTAACTCCGAGAGCTTCTGGATCTCCTCGTCTCCATGTCCTGGGGCAATCGCCTGCTGATCATGGATGGGCAAACATAGGAGTCGAGCCAAGCCGTTCGATCCCATCTTCATTTATGCTGTGCTCTTCTTGACTTGAGACCTACTCGGGATATCATCCTGCGGTAATAGAAATCTCACCTTGCAACATCATCTCTCATCTTTTCGAGTCTCCTGTCTCGTGTCCGATCCACCTTCACCTAGAGCTCCACCTCGCTTTAGGCTCCGCCTGGCTTTTGAAGCTCCACTTCGCACTGGGCTCCTTGCCAGGTAATAATGTCCTTTGCTCCCCTTCTTTCCCTCTAGCACAATCCTATTGCCACATAGCACCCTCAAAATTCTTCCACCAGCTACCGTCCTGTAACTTCTCAAATCCAGTCTACTAAGTGAGATAAGATTCCGTCTGAAATCGGATATGTATTGGACCTCCCCCAATCTCCTCACTGCACCATCATGTATCCTCCAGCTGACCGTCTTGATGCCTCTGATCGCACAGTTCGATCCATCCGACAGATATACAGTGCCCTCACTATTCTCCAAGAAGTCAAACTGCTCCTCTCTGCAACATACATGATGGATGCATGCAGAATCTAATATTCACTGTTGAGAAGAAATAGATACCTTATCAGATATCTCCAGGATATCTCTATCTGAATCGCTGCCGATCGTCGCTACAGTAGCCACCGTCCAATTTTTGAGTTGAGAAAAATCTCTAGCTAGACGTCCTAACTCCTCACATCGGTAACACCTAATTTTGCTCAACTCTCTCCTGGACTTGGATCGCCCTCATCGTGATCTCCTGTCGCTCCGACTACCACCTACTGCTCCTCCAGAAGCCACAAAGGCTGAGCTACTGCCATCTGAGCTCGAAGTCAGGTTCTCCCTCCTGAGAACCTCATTCTGGAGTATCGCCACAGTGACCTCATCCATCTTGATGGTGCTCTTTCCCACTAAAAATCAGTCACCAAGGACTCGTACGAAGGGGGAAGCGATGCCAGCAAAATCAGCGCCATGGTCTTCTCCTCAATATTCTTGCCAACACTGAGGAGGTCGGTGAGGATCTTCTGAAAGTGGCTTAGATGCTCCTGCACGCTCTGTCCCTCAGTCATCCGCAGTTGGTAGAACTGCTTCCAGAGAAAAAGAGTATTGGTGAGAGACTTCGTTATGTACAACTCATCGAACTTCGACCACAGCACCATCAAAAAAGTCTCGCTCAGCACATGTATCACCACCTCATCCGTTAGGTACATGCAGATGGTACTCACTACCTGCATCTGTAGTCGTTTTCTATCACGCACCTCCATGGTGGTCGGCTTCTCCTTGCACAAGAGAGCATTAAGCAACCATTGTTGGATGAGCACATCCTTCACCCTTACTTGTCATAAGGAGAAATTGCTCTTCCCATCAAATTTGTTGATCTCCATCTTGATTGTTCCTATCTTGTCCATCTTCAGTCTTGCTCACCACCGCTGTAATCTGCATCCTTGTACTGTCTCACTCTGATACCATTTGTTGGGTGGATGTCTGGCCAGGATACCACCTCCCAAAATATTTTCGGTACCGCATGATGCAGCAAGAAGAAAGAAGAAATAAAATAAAAATAATCAAAATGTGGATCAGTCACAAAAAGGCTCATCTCCACGGGGCATGCAAACTTCACTATGAAAAAAAAATTTACAAGAGGAGATCTCACTCTCAACTCTCGTACACCCAATTTTTTTTTTACAGAAAGTTCTCCCTTACAAAAGCTCTCTCTCTTGGAAGACCCTCCTGAACCCCTGAAGTGATCGCTGTCCGCTGTTCAAGAGCCCTTCTCCTTCTTCTCTCAGCATTTCAGCCCTTCTCTCTCTTCTATGGGTTTTCATGGGTCTTTTGCGGTGTAAAACCGAGCTACACACCCTCTGTTGAGCATCGAACCCTTTTAAAGGTCTTAACCCGTGTTAGAATATGATTACATCTCCTAAATAGGCCCAAATAAACCCCAGATCAAGCCCCAAGCCGTTGGATCAAGACCAGAAGCTCCCTAGGCCGTCCGATCGTGATCGATCTACGAAATAGTACCGTGGACTACGCGAAACGCGTGAAAAACGTCCACGCGGTCTATGTGCCCGGTTGTGGACCACCCGGTCCACAATAGACCGCGGAATCGGGCTCCCAGCGGCGCACTGGGCCTGGACCGGCTCGCGCACCCTGCGCGCCCATGCCTGGGTTGGGCCTCGCCCTAAACACGCCCAACCCGCACGCTGCCGCACGTTGGGCCGCATGTCGCCGCCTGCGGCTGCGCCGCCGTCACTCCATCGGCTCGCTGCCGGCCGCCGGTGGTCTTCCACCGTCTCGAATTTCATGCAGACTTCAAAAGCATGTATCTTCTCCGTCCGAGCTTCATTTGGGGTGATCTTGATCTCGTTGGATTTCGTTTTTTATCGCAGATCTCGCTGTGGGCTCAATGTGGATCAAATCTCGAGACGTCAAATCCTAACATACCTCAACATGTCTTTTTGTTTTACCATTTTTCTTAAAACAATTGAACCAATTCATTTAAGTGACTTGAGAAGCAAGCCTGAACATGCATATATAATTATGGTTTAAACTCAAGCTCTTGTTGCAATCAAGATCTTGCTCGAAGAGCACAACTTTTGGCTTGGCTTTGATCCTTCATTTGACTACTCTATTTGGTGCGAGGTAGCATGCTCAGTCTCCGTATCATTGATCATATAAAACAAGCAACTTAATCCGATTAGTTGAAAAGCGTTATCCTTATCTACAATGGAATGAGGGTCATCTATTGTATTGAATGATGAAGTCACCATCTTTCGAGCGTGGTTTGAAGTGCTTCCATCTATTTGCATAATAATTATTAGATTGATCTTGGACTTGAATCATTTCTAACACCGAACACTTATCTTCTGCATCATCTTTTATAATTGATTGATTGTAAAAAAACATACTTGTTTCCTAAATTATTCATAAGTCGCTGGAGTGCAGCTTATGATGCAACTAAAAGGAATATAGAAGCAAGTTATCCATCAATCTGGCTTCTATTATTTATGTCTACATATATTATTAAAACAAAGGCATATTTTTTTTAGATTTTGATTGCCAAATTTTGTGAACAGCATATTTTTAGCTTATCCCTTCACAAATATGTGCAATAATAATATGATCAATTGTTAAATATAGTTTATTTATAGCTATAATACTACCGCATATATACAATCACTACAACTAAAAAGGTTATTTGGGATGCAAAAAAAAACATCATAAATAATAAAGTTTCATCGCTAATACTTATTTGCGATGAAATTTTTATCACTAATATTTTGTTGCAAAAAATAAGGTTGCAGATAATTTTTTACGACGAAAATCTAATTTTCATCACTAATAATTGACTTTTTACGACGAAAAATTTTCATCACTAATAATTTAATAAACATATTAAATATTTTTTAAAAATTAATAAAATAAATTATTTGTGATGAAATATTAGCATCACAAATAATTTCATCATCAAAAAAATTATTTGCAGCAAAAAAATTCTATAGCAAATAATTTTTAAAAAATTAAATTTAAAAAAAATAAATTATTTGCGATGGAAATGATCGGTCGCAAATGATTTCATTGCAAAAAATAATTATTTGCTACAAAAAAACTCGATCACAAATAATTAAAAAAAATAAATTATTTACGATGGAAATAATTGATCCCAAACAATTCTGTCGCTAATTATAATATAATATTTTTTAAAAAATATATAAATATATATTTTTAATGTTTATATTTATAATCTATAAAATAAAAATAAAAAATGTAGACAATAAACCCACACATAATTATATTTGATAATTTTATTATATTAAAATATAATTATAAAAATAAATTTAATAATTATAAGATGTTCAAAATTAAAAAAAATATAGAAACAAGTCGTTGACTGTCAAACATCATTATCTGGAGAAGGAGATCAGGTGGAGGATGACGGATCGGTCTATTGTTGTCTTACCAATTCCATCATCTGCTCTATTTGTACCATCCGCCCCATCATCTGTCTAATCAGCTGTCGATCCTCAATAATTTACTGTCGATCCTCAGCAATCTACCTCTGTAGCTTCTCCAATCGGACATCACAGGCAGCACGTATGTCAGCTCTAGACGAGCAAAAAGATGGGGGAGCTCTAATCCCATGCCCTAGCGTCCTAATATAATAGAGTCTCATATCAAGTATTTTGATTACAGATCTCATCATCTATGAGTGCGGTCGAGCCCTCAGAGATAGAGTAGGATCTAATCTCTATCATACAATTTTGAAAATTAAAGTTATAACTATTTTAAGTTTGTATTGAAAATCAAATACCAACTAAAAAAGTAGTTGAAAAAACTTATATAATTCTTCTGGCTCCCCATCGTCTACTCCTCTAACTGTCATTGATGGATCCGCTGGTGGATCTCGATCCTACCAGAAAGCTCGCCACTCTTTATATTTTTCTGTAATTTGAGAATAATTAATAAAAAAATTTAAATAATTAAAAAAATTAAAATATGTTAAATAAAAATTACTTACCATCTACTCGATATGACAAGCAAATGATCTCGAACCCTCATAGTGCTCGCAGTTTATCTCGCTCGGCATTTCGGACACATCGATCTTATATAGTTAACAGTCAAATTAGTGAGTAAGTAACTGAATTTAAAAATAAATGATTTAATTATTAAACTCTAAAAAAAATTAAACACTTAATCTGATATACCGGATCTTCATACCTGCGGTATATGACAGTCCAGTACTCGATACTGATGCCGTTGTATAGCCGTTGTCACGCTGCCTCCACCCTTTGATCATTCTTTTCTCTTCAAACATATTGGACCCATTTTAAAAAAAATTATCCCAAACAAATTAGACTTTCTCTAACCAAAATAATTAAAAATTAATAAATAAAAAACTAAAAAAATCTTAAACAAATTGGATACTCTCGTCTCTCTCTCTCTCTCTCTCTCTCTCTCTCCCCCCACCCACACATCTCTCTCCTCTGTCAATCCCCCGCTCCCTGTACCCAGCCCTCTCCCATTCACACCCCCTACCTCACACATTCCTCTCCGCGATCCTCTCTCCCTCTCACCCTCCACCACTCTCTTTCCTCTTCATCCCAATCCTTGCCCATAATTCCTCCTCTCTCATCCTTCTTTTTCTACGGTCCCTCTTTCGTTCTTCGAAGCCTCTCTCCCTCTTTTATCTTTATATCTCTATCTCTCTTATACAAATCTTGATATATTTTATTTTATTATATTCTTATGTATTTTTCTTTTTATCTCTTTTTATTTTTATCACTGTTTCTTTATCCTAGATATTTTCTTTTATGGTTGAAGTTTATATTAATTTATTTGTATTTATATTTTATTTTTTACTTTTAAATTTTTACTTTTATTCTTTATTTATGTTTTTTCTTTTATCTTTTATGTAGTTTCATTCTTCATTTTATTTGTATCATGGTTCAAGTTTTTTTTTTAATTTAAGTCATTTTTAAGCAATATTTTATATCATTAACTCAATATTTCAAACGATCATGTTCCTTATAAATACAAAATTTTTAATATTTTTTACTATCACACCTATAACCTACTATATTTTTATATATTTCTATTCATCTTTTTTCTTACCTCTTTTACTTCTAAATAAATTACTTCTTTCCAACTTTTAATAATGCACATTATTTCAAATGACTTCTTTCTTTTAAATTTTTGCATTTTAAATTTTGGGGCATTATTTCATGGGTTGGTTTTTACCATGATTTTATTTTATATTTTAATTTAATTTATTATACTTTATATTTTATATCATTTTATATATTTTACAAGAAATTCAAATTTTCTTTTCTAATTATATACTTTATTTTATTTTTATATTATTTTTATTCAAACTATAATTATTTTTATTTATTTTTTGTTTTATTTTTAAATTTATTTTTATTATCCATGCATTTATTTTGATACTTTGATTATTATTTTTTAAAATATGCGATATAAATGCCCATATACTAGTAATTGGGGTAAATATACTGGAAAGATCTACCCTTCTGTTTTCACTCTTAAAGGCTAAAAATAAGTTAAAACATACAAATTTAAATCATGGCAGCCATGATAGTCCATTCCAGAGCTTCATGGACAAGGCGATACCTAGAAGCTTGGAGTTAATATTAGAACTGGTAAAAAATTGCTGGTAAATAATGATGCTGCCAGCTATGCTACCACCTATCGCAACTCTGGCTAAATGGAAGGGGGCCATGTGAAGCCAGTTAGCCAGACCCAACAAGACCCTGGAGCTCGTCCTCAGCATTCACGTGCCCATCTGTTCCACCTCAGCCCATGGGCGCAAGTTGGCAATGTTGTGTCAGCCCAAATGTGTGGGGCCCGAACATGGAAATAAATGGACTCAATATCGATAGCCCGTCTAATTTCCTGAGTTTTCACATTTCTCTTTCAGGGCCTTTGTATTTTACAGGGCAAGAAATTCTTTGTGCACCGCAAGCAGTGCACCGGTGCAGCAAAATTGACATGGCATGCATGGTCCAATCACATTGGACTATGTAGCACAATTAATAATAAAATAAATATTTAAAGCTATTTATTTTTTTTATTAGATTTTTATCGACAAACATATTCTTTTCCTCTATAGAAAAAAGAAACAACAGTATTATTATTTCCTAATGCGTTATATGACTTTCTGTGAGTATATATGATATTGTAAACAATATATATAACTTTTTATATCTTTATATGATATCCTATTGATTATTATAACTTCCTGATGTCTTATATGACTTCCTCTGTCTTTATGTGATATCTTGAGCAATATATATAACTTCATGATGTCTTATATGAATTCCTGTGAATATATATTATTACTACAGAAAAGGGCTACGACAGTGGTTCACAACTACTGTCGTAGCCAAAAAAATCATTGTTATAGTCTACGATAGCGATTCTTCAATCGTTGCCACTGTCGCTGTCACCGTAGATCTATGACAGCGGTTATTACAGCGGTTGATATAATCGCTGCCATATTCTAAGTATAGCAGCCGTTATTTAACCACTGCTATAGCTTACAATATAGCAGCAGTTTTTCAACCACTGCTATAAAGACTATTGTAGCGGTTAGATAACCACTGTCATAGCATCTATAGCAATGGTTATTTAACGTTGCGCAACCACTGCTATGGCTTTTATAACAGCGGTTAAGAAATCACTACCATAAACTATAGCAGTGATTGCGCAATCGCTGCTATAGATCTACGGAAGCAGTTTGTCAACCGCTACCATAGATCTATGGTAGCTGTTAGCACGGAACCACGACAGTGATTGGTACGGATATAACAGTGATTATGCAACCACTGTCGTAAACTATGGCAGCGATTTTTTTGCTATGACAACGATTCACAACCACTGCCGTAGCTCTTTTCTGTAGTTAGTAACTTTCCAACTGCTTAAATTTACTTTTATTTACTTGATAGATGCAGTTCAATATATAATTACTCAAATTAAAACTTGCAAGAACCAAAAATTTTACATAAAACATAATAATAATACAAAAATATGTCTCGAATATTTAAATTGTATTACTGATCAAATTATATTATAATATTTTTTAAATAAAAATAAAATATATTAAAAAAATTTTAAATCAAAATTCTCTTCTCCAAGCATCTCGTCATCATCGAAAGGAGCTGAAGTAGGATCAAAAGGGGCTGTAGCAGGAGTTGAAATGCAAACCAACATGTCCTCAATGCTCGAAAAATCAGCTCTAAGATGAGCGAAAAGCTATGCCACCATAGCGGACATGGCGCTTTGTAGCTGAGATGCGCGTTCCTCAGCTTGAGATGTACGCTCCTGAGCTTGAACTAGCTACATCAAGATCTCGTCAAGTTGCTCCCGACTGACGACCCCAAAAGCGTGTGAGGAGACGCTCACTTCAGACCAGTAGCTCGTCGGCATATGTCCGGTTATGCAACGAATCCTCTTAGAGTGCTTAGGTCCCAAGACCTGAGACAGATGGTCATGGGGGGCCGAGGTGTTTGGATCCTCGCTCGCAAGCATATCTAACTGCTCCTGTAATTACAAATTCAAATAAAATCTTATAAGAAATCCTGTAATACTAATTATACTAATCATACTTCAGTTATTACTTACAAAAATTCTCCTGATCGCGATGTTCATCGACCTCCTCTTCTTGTCTATACGACTCGATCGGAAGATGGTACTATACCTGGGCATCACTTCCTCTCTCATCAGCTATAACAATCAATCAGCTTGTTAGAAACATACAAAAAAATAACAATTCAATAACTTATAAACTAAAAGATCAGAATTCATTATCTCTCTATGCACATGACTAGCCATTGACTCATGGTCGAGAGTGTGCATGTACTCATGAGCAGTTTGATTCTTCCAGTTCTAATGAGATGCAGCCTAAAAAGTATTTAAATTACATAAGTTAAAATCAAATACAATTATCAGTGTAATAAAAAATTCATAAGTTATAAATTAAACCTAGAAATCCTGGCTCCTCCAATGCCTGATCATCCCCTCCCACAGACTCGAGGGACAGTCCTGGATCCAAGGAACAAGCTCCTCCTCAGTGTCCCTACGATGTTCTAGCTATCATTTGTGGAGCTTGACTTTGTAGTTTCGATACAACTCTTCAATCTTCTGCAGTCAGACATCGCGAGCCCTCTCATGATCTGAGAAGTCATACCTTCCATGTACAAAGTTATCAGAAGTCAGTTATAAAATTATTTTAATCAAACATAGTGTAAACATATCATATGAATATATATAATTAAGAAATACTTACCCAAATCTCCTCTCACACCCGATCCTTGACCCGAGGGTCTATCAATCATCAATCTACAGGCAGTACGGGAATGATGCCAGACTGCCTCACAAATACTCCAAAAAAGGAATGCATCTTTCGCATGGTCTCCTGTACTGACCTCCCCTCCCAATCATACTCCATCATGGCCTGATGCTGGTGGTTCCACATATGCGGCATGCATGTGGGACTGCGAAATATCCTGCTGGATGATGTACCTGCAATAAAAATATATTACGAATATATAAGAGTGTACAATAACTATACAATAAATAAATAAATAAATAATTAATACAATAAAAACTCGCTCTCATTGGGATCATGCGATGTGGATGTCGATGGAGCCTCATTGGTGGGTGGAGTATATGTCAGAGACGTGACTGTCGATGGAGGCTCAAATGTGCTGATGGGAGGAGTATATGCCTATGAAGTTGAAGTCGATGCGAAGGTGGATGGCGTATGCTCTGGCAGTGGCTCAGATGCGGAGCTCCGCATAGCCTACCGAGGGGTAGGGATGAAAGCTAGATGGCATTTCGATACCTTCGTGACCTCAATGTTAATAAATATTAACAAATATAACATATTGTTGAACAATAATATTAGTAGAGCATCAATAAATAAATACTAACATTTATACCAGGATGTTGAACTCATCACCTGCTAGCATCTATAATATGGACATCACTATCGCTCTTGACAAATGTATCTGAGATCTCGACAACATCAGGTAAGTTTTATCCTAGAGAAACACTTTATATGCACAGTCCAACATCGTCATCAACCTCGATATCATCAAAGATATATCTAGGCACCATCCTTACAATAACACCCTATTGAGGCTCCAAAGAATCACTAACGTAGAAGATTTGACTAGCATGGGAGGCAAGTATATCTGGTTCTTCAGTGCAGAGATGGCATTGCATGTTGACGAGAGTAAAACCGCATTCATCTGTCTTCATCCTTGACTGAGACAAGATATCAAACCAATCGTATTTTATCAACACAACCCTCCTTTTAGAATACTAATCTAAGATGACTATCTTCTCCACAATCCTATAATAGTTTAGATCCTCCGCATGAGGCTGTGAATCCTTCGAGCTAGTATAACACCCAACATCTCACCACTATTTTGTATTGTCATATTTTGGGCTCGACTGTGAACATTGAACCTATAGCCATTGACGACAAGCTGTTTGTACTCACATACGATACAATTAGGTCCCATTGACAGAGCACGCACTTTATGGCTCACATCATCAAGCAGTAATCTCCACACCTAAGAATATGACACTTAATTAATAAACATATTCAAATAAGATGTACAAGACAGGAATATGTACTCGCTTACATGATCTTTGAACCAATCAAGAAACTCTTTGATATGTATTTTTTCTTTTTTTCGCATGCTTAGAGTGCTGTATTTTACTCTTATGACCTCCTTATGTTTGCTACATAAAAAAAAGATTAAAGTTATTAGTGTAATGAATTTTTTTTTAAATAATAAAAAATAAATAAAGCTGAATGACTCACCTTATGTATGGCTCAATGACATCATAATTGAACAACACGTAGTGGTACATCTTATCCCTTTTCTCAAGACTCAAATTAGTGAGACGGTATGAAGTGGGAAGTCCACTTGGCTATGAAATGGACTCAAATACAGGCTCAATTGGCTCATACTGATCATCCTGATTCCTCATTGATCAGTTACGATGTGTCTCGAATTTGTTTAAGTATATAGTATAAAAATCCATACACTCTTAATCCAAATAACCTTTTACTATAGATCCTTCCGGGCGATTTATATTTTTTACATAAGATTTCAGCATTTGAACATTTTTATTGGTGGGATACATTTATTGGCAGAATATTGGATCTCCAAGTGCAACTTTCCTCGCAAGATGCATGGTGAGATGTATTATAACTGTGAAAAATGATGGTGGAAATATCTTCTCCAGATCACATAATATAATCACCGCCCTTGCTTTCATTTTCTTCACGGCTTTCTTAAGAACTTCTTTGCACAAATATCTTTATAAAAGTTGTAAAGATGAATAACAGTCATTTTCATATTTTTTGGCAACACACAGCAAACACCTATTAGGATCAACTCCTGCATCAATACATGTTAATCATGAGTCTTCAATCCATCAAATCTCACATCCTTACTGTTCACATGCTTTGATATGTTGCTTGAGTATCCATCTGGGATCTTTATGTTCTCCAACACACGAAAAAATATGGACCATTCGGAGGTATTTATAACATAGCATGCATGAGGGAGCCTCCATTGTTCTCTTCCTATCAGCTCCAGATGGAGTGATTTTTTAATACCCCATTCTTTCCAGTTAAACTGAAAATTCAAGCCATTCTTGGTCTTATCCTTGATGTTCAAGATCATTGCCAATAAGAGCTCGCACACGTTCTTTTCAATGTGCATGATATCTAAGCAGTGGCGCAATAAGATTATCTTCCAATATGGCAAGTCAAAGAATATACTTTTTTTTTTCAATTAAAGTGTGCATCATCTGTCTTTGATTGATGCTTCCTCTTCTTACTACCAATCAGATCATCTTTCTCAAATTTAACACTGAGACCATCCAACTCTCTCAACGTCTCACTCTCAGACATCTGGCTAGGTGCCTCATCTTCTTCAATAGTGCCATTGGAGGAGCATGCATCCCTTCTGTATGGATGATTTCGACGAAGAAAGCGTCAATGCCCCATAAAGCTAAAGCTCCTCCAATGTGTCAACCTTTTAGATCAGATGTGTTTTTCATAAATCAGACATGTTAGCTCATCTTTCGTGCTCCAACTCGATATTAGGGCATAAGATGAAAAATTATTTATTGTCCACATAAGCACCACGTGCATAGAAAATGACTCATTCATCAAAGCATCAAAAGTTGGAACATCCTGAACCCATAACTATTTCAGCTCGACAATAAGAGTCTGCAAATAGACAATAATATCATTTCCTACCTCCATTGATTCAGGGATGAGTACTATCATGAAAGCGAAAAAATTTTTCATATACATTCATAGTGGGAGGTTGTAAATATAAGCAAACACTGACCATACATTGTGGTTGGTATTCATATGCTTGAATGGGTTGAAACCATTGCATGATAAGTCCAACCTCATATTGCGTATCTCTTGTGCGAAGTGAGGATGTATTTCATTAAACTTTTACCATGTTTCTCCATCAACTGGATGCCTCAATGCATCATCTTTTATTTGCTTCTCTTCATACCATCTCATATCCTTCGATGTCCTTGCCGACATAAACTACTTTTGTAGTCTCAGTATCAAAGAAAAGTGCCTATCAACTTTTGAGGAACACAGGTCGTTGTGTCATCTTTATTCTATTTTCATCTTGATACACCACATCTCGTGCACTCGTTTCGGTTGGCATCCTTCTCTGAATAGAGCATGCAATCATTAGGATATACATGTATCTTGTTGTAAGTAAAGCCCAACTATTCAATAATCTTCGATGCCTTATAATTATTCTTCGAGATTTGTGCATTATCCAAAAAAATATCCTGCAAAAGCTTTAGTATGCAGTTCACTCCATTATTACTGAACCTTTTGGAGCATTTCGCATGATACAATCAGATTAAAAACTCAAACTTCGCTATCTTTTCACACTCAGGATACAACGGAATATCAGCATCCTCCATCAACTTGCGGATCTTCTCCACATCCTCACTGTTTGTCATTTTATCAACCACAGGATCAGGCATAGACGTAGATGCACCATCACTGTCGTCAACAAATGGAAAGATATCACGAACTATTTGTTTCATTCTCCTGTCATGTTGATCGCCTCCTTGTGGCCAACCTTCACCAAGTTGATCCCAATAAATTTCATAGCCAGATTTAAAGTCATAAATAGTGAGGTGATCATTTACATCTTGACGAGGTAGCCAAGGCCCATCTATACACTTCTTATAAGGACACTGGATAAGTCCATGGTCTTCGAATTTCTCTATAGTAAATTCAAGAAACTTTTGAAGTCCAGCCTCATATTCTGGTGAGAGCCTACTCAACTTTATCTACCCTTTATTCATTATAAAAATGGTGATACTGCAATTAAATCAATACATATGCAAACAAAAAAATATTATTTCAATCATAGCAAGTTGAGAAGGACTCACCAAATATTGCATGCATTATAAACAAGTATTTGAAGAAACTAAAATATATTAAATATCATTTTCAGATATGCAATAAATGCATTCTATCACCAACTAACAGATAAAGATAGGTCCTATCCTATTCAAAAATTACATTAATTTTATAGATTTATTACAGTAATCAAATAATACATAGTAGGGATCAAAAAAAATTTTGATAATATTTTTTTTTAGTTCTCTCATGTAGGGAGAACAAAAAGAAAAAAATACTATTCAAAATTTCTTTCAAACTCTCAACATACTATTTGATTACTATAATTACCTACAATTATTTGTAGTTCCCAAACTGTCCAAATTGGATAATCAATTGATCATAGTACATAATTTTTTTATTCATACAAAATATATATAAATATACGAATACCGTAGATTATATATATTAATCAATTGACAGGTCTATCGTTATGCAATTCAACAAGCAAAAGCAACAGGGACTAAACAGTAACTCTAAAAAGTTTTATGTAATAAATTTTATAACAAAAATTACATTAACATTATAGCCCAAAACTCATAGGCACGACTCAAAACCCGTCGGCATGGCCTAAAATTCGACAGCCCAGAATCTACTGGCATGACTCAGAACTCGATGGCCCAGAACCTGCCGGCACGACCCAAAACTAGTGGGCACGACCCAGAACCCATCGGTATGGCCTAGAACTCGACGGTTCGAAATCTGTCGGCACGATCCAGAACTCGTGGGCATGATCCAAAATCTGCCAGTATGGCCTAGAACTCGATGGTCCAAAATCCGTCGATATGGTTCAGAACTCATGAGCACAATCCAGAACCTGTCGGTACGGTCCAGAACCCACCGGCATGGCCCAGAACCTGCCAGCACGACCCAAAACCTACCAGCGAGGGTTTCTTTAAATATTATTATGAAATTATTATAAATATTATTATAAATATTATAAATGATTATATATATTAAAATGAAATAAAATAAAAAAATTTCATACCTGCTGCGGGGAGGGGGGGTCACGCAGAGTTGCGAGGGTTGCCGGCAGTGGCGCTAGAGGAAAGGGGGCGGCACTAAAGGGAGGGCAGCGGCCAAAGGGGACCAGGGCCGAGGGACGGGGGCGGCGCTAAAGGGAGGGCGGTGGCCATTGGGGACCAAGGCCAGGGCCGGGGCCGAGGGAGGGGGGCGGCGCTAGAGGGAGGAGGGCGGCGACCAAAGGGGATCGAGGCCGAGGGAGGGGGGTGACACTGGAGGGAGGAGGGCGGCGGCCAAAGGGGGCCAGGGCCGAGGGAGGCAGGGCACGAGGCCAAAGAGGGCTGAGGCCGAGGGAGGGGGCTGCACTAGAGGGAGGACGGCGGTCAAAGGGGGCCGGGACCGAGGGAGGTTGGGCTGAGGGGGCCAGAGCCGGTGGCGGGGTGGGGCAAGCCGACAGTGGGGGGGGTGGGGAGGGTAGGGTTTAGGTAGAGAGGAAAGAGAGAGAGGGAAGCGTGAAATGAAGAAACAGGGCATGAGGGAAAAAAATTCTCAAACCTATAGTAGCGATTTTTAAAACTGCTACTATAGATCAATGGCAACGGTTTTAGAAACCGCTACAATATACATATAGCAGTGGTTATTACTCAACTATTGCTATAGAGCCTAAATATAAATATTTTTATATTTTTTTAAATATGATATAAATTTATAATTTAAAGCTCATCTTCACTGTTCATTACCTAAATAATTATTGTTAGAGTATCGTGACAAAAGATCACTTCAATCCGATATTTCTAGCCATATCGATAAATAAAATTTGATTTCGACGGTCATGAATGACCATATAATAATCTGATAGATAAAGACCACTGATAGATCCAAAAATTTGTAACAATAATCTTAATGATATTTATAGCACATTATCAAAATTTTACTTCAATCGGACATCATTATCATAGTCAATTTAGTATGCAATGATTTTGACCATTAAATGAAAAATGAGTAATCAAAAGGCCAAACTGCATCCGATTATGGCAATTTTTTAGATAAATGATCTTTGCTATCACTTTAATCATTTGAATAGTGATGATCATAAAATCCAAATTGCATGTATATGAACCATCGAAAAATAGAAACTGACGTTGTAAGAGGAGCTAGCTCGTATTTATTTCGATCGAGAAACGGATACTGAAGTTGCAAGAGAAGAATGAGCTCATATTTGAATGGTAAGATTTATTTGGTTCTTGATTAATAATTAAAGTGACATCTTTTAGATTCTGATTGATATTTTATGTAATTTCAATATCCGTTCCTCGATCGAAACAAATACGAGCTAGCTCTTTCTCTCGCAATTTCAGTATCCATTCTCCGATGGTTTATATATATGCGGTTTGAATTTTATGATTACCATCATTCAAATGATTAAAATAGTATAAAGATCATTTATTTAAAAAATTATCTTAATCGAACGTAGTTTGATTTTTTGATCACTTATTTTTCATTTAACGATTAAAATCATCGTGTGCTAAATTGACCTTGATAATGATATCCTATTGAAGTAAAATTTTGATAGGATGCTATAAGTATCATCGAGATCATCATTGTAAGTTTTTGAATCCATCGATGATTTTTATCTATCGGATCATTATGCGATCGTTCATGACCGTTGAAATTAAATTTTATTAATCGACATAGTTAGAGCTATCGGATCGAGGTGATCTTTTGTCACGACAGTCTAATAATAATTATATAGATAATGAACGATGAAGATGGACTTTAAATTCTAAATTTATATCATTTTTTTAAAAAAAATATGAAAATAATTTTTATTCTGTCATATAGTAGTGGTTAAACTAAACCACTACTGTAGGTCTATTGCAGCGGTTAGCATAACTGCTGCTATAATTTCGAGATATGACAGTAGTTATAAATAATCACTACTATAGTTACGAGATATGGCAGTGGTTATAAATAACTGCTGCCATTAATTTGAGATATAGCTACAGTTATACATAACCGCTGTAATACGTCAAATCTATGGTAGCGATTTATTAACCACTGCTATATACAACTGGTAGCAACGGTTATGAATAACCACTGCTATAGGTCAAAACTATAGCAACAGTTATACATAACCGCTACCGTAGATTTTATGGTAGCAGTTTTCGAACCGCTGCAGTAGTAAATGCTGTCATAGATCCTTTCTGCAGTAGTGTATGATATTTTGAATAATATATGTAACTTTCTATAAATATATATGATATTTTGAATAATATATATGATTTTTTATATATTTATATAATATCTTGAATAATATATATAGTTTTTTAATATCTTATATAATTTTTTATGAATATATATGATATCTTGAATAGTATATATAACTTTTTGTGAATATATACAACATTCTAAATGTTATATATAGCTTCATGTATCTTTATTTGACATTATGAATAATATATATGACTTATTATTAATATATATGACATCTTGGATAACATATATGATTTCATATGAATATATCTGTATCCTAAATAATATATATGACTTTCTGATGCTTTATATGATTTTTTGTTAATATATATGATATTTTAAATAATATATATAATTTTTTATAAATATATATCATATTTTAAATAATATATATGATATTTTGTGTCTTTATATGATATTTTATTGGTCATTATGACTTTCTGATAACTCATATAATTTCTTATTGATTATAATAATCAAGAGAATATCATATAAAGATATAAGAAGTTATATATATTATTTAGGATGTCATATATATTTATAAAAAATTATATATATTATTTAAAATATTATATATATTGATAGAAAGTTATATAAAATATTAGGAAACCATATATAATATTTAGGATGTCATATATATTCACAGGAAGCCATATATATTGTTTAAGATATCATATATATTTACAGAAGATCATGTAAGACATCAAATAGTCATATATATATATTATTTAAAATATTTTATAAAAATATAAAAAATTATGTACGTTATTCAAGATGTCATAGGTATACATAGAAAATTATAATATTATTTTTTTATTTTATAAAAAAATATTTTTATTAATAATAATTAAATAAAAAAATTAAATAATATTAAATATCTATTTTATTATTAATTATACTATGTAGCCTAATATAATTAGATGATATATTCTATACCGCCCCTCCTCCACCGATGGCCATCGTAACCGCCGCCGCCGCCCCCCGATCGCACCGCCGTCCACCGCGCCAGACCGTGCTCCCCATATAGAAGTCCCTCATATGGCCTACCGGCATCGCTCCTGGGGAGTACGGCGGACTTCCGACCAGCACCAAGCTCCGCAAGTACTGGGGCGACCGCGGCGACGAGGATCCCGTCGCCGCCACCAACGACTTCATCTGGAAGAAGGACTTCCTCAGCCACATGCATCGCCTCCTCTGAGAAGACGAGGCCACCTTCAATTACCCTCCTCCCGTAGTCTCTCTTCTCTCCAATCACCAAAATTCGATCTTTCTCTGGGGTTTTCTTTGCCTCTAATTTCTAATTTAGTTTGTTCCCCAAAATAAATTATGAGCAAAGTTCGGGCATTTTGAGCTATGATTTTGATAGGTTCATTACTTTGTGTAATGGGTGGCAATTTCATTGCTAGTAATCACTGAGCACAACATGCTTGTTTAAATGCTGATGTTTTTCAGAGGTTGTCTTGGTACCTGAATCTATTTTGCTGAATGATGTTGACTCACAGGAATCAAGAAGAGAGAGAAAGCGGGGTGGGGGGGGGGGGATGGGATCTCAAGGGAAGGAAGCAGTATTTCAAGGTATCCTCTTTTTCCTTCTGAAACTGTGGTCCATTTCAGTGAAAAAATCGGCAATCTGCATCTTTAGTCTGTTATTTCAATCAGAAAATATCTACCAAAAGAAATCAGTGTGATGAGTTTATTTATTTATTCTATTTATTTGGAAATTTCTCTTCTGAATTCCTTGTAAGAGATGGATTGTGGAAAGAGTAAGGAGATCACATTCTACTTCACCATACATGCTGTATAACAATGTTTCGGCAGTTCACATTTATGGCCTTTTCTTTTTCCCTGTCGCAGTTGAAATAGAAGCTGCAACTCCTTCCTTCGGGCATTGGTGGCATTGAAGTAGGCTCCAGCATGCATTTCCTACTCTCCTGAAACTGCACCTAGGTAGGCCTGGGAGTATTATGTTACAGTGAATTTTCTCCCCCTAATAGCGCAAACATAATTGTAGAATTTCTACTGGGTTTTCCTTCCTGTATTATTCTTTTCATTTTTCTTATTTCTTTTTGCCTTTCCCACATTCACTTGTTTTTGCAGTAAATACTGATTAATTGCATTTTAAGTTCATTATTCATTTGCCAGTTTACACATTTCGATTCTTATGCCTGCTAATTCAGTGAATTGTTACTGAATTTTGTTATCTATTTCTAATACATGCAATTATTAAGTTCTTTCCTTTTCATAAATTTGATGAATTCATAATGACATAATTCTTTGTAGCAATGCTTTCTTTGGATTATGGTTCGAATAAAATGGAGCTTATTTTGTTGCTTATATTTTCATTGCATCCTGTTTTGTGATATGTGCAGATGCATTTCACTTGAGTATCCCAATGAGCGCGTCTATATTGTACATCATATCCTTGCATAATTTTGTAAAAATGGATCATCATTTCCCATTAGTTCTTTTATTCTATATTTCTAAATATTTAAGGTAATTAAGGGAGCCTAATATAAAAATCATGGGGAGGTCAAGATTTTTCTTTAAAAATCATTTCTTCATGGCATTTGATGCTTTGTTCTTCCTTGAGCTATGGTGCAGCGCCACTTGGTTCTTTGGTGTGCATTTCGTACTGCAGGCAATTGTGTAAATTCCATGGCAGCTGGGGCTAAAGGGATGGTCAAGTATGTATTGCCTCCTTTTAAATTAGTTGCAAGCTAACTACATGTCTAAAAACTAACTATTTTTCTGGGTGGAGGATAAGAAAGATTATAGCCCATCTCTCCCCCCCCCCCCCCCCCTCTCTCTCTCACACACACACAAGCACGCAGGCACACACACATTCATGCTCGTTCCCACTGATAGCTTTGCTCCCAGCTAAAACAGGGTTTTCTAGATCTTTGCTTGCAACTTCACTTCATGTTTCTTAAGGCTTAGACGACTCACTTCTGATCTCCATGACAATGAGCGCTTCCATCCTTATGAATATTGCTGCAGTCTTCGTCACATACAACCAGTACTCTAAAGAATTTAATTAATTTCTTAATCATGCAGGTGGAGGATAATTTGTGTCATATTGTATGAAGCATTGGTGGATACTAATTGTGATTATGAATGATGGATGTAATGATTCGGTTCCTGCAAATTGCCTAGTCGCCTCTAAATGCCGACTCTTGAAAGGTCATGCATTTTGTATGTCTAGTTTGCCTCAAGCCAAACAAGCGATTGAGTGATATCTTTCGCTATCAAAACACTGAATAAATGTCACCATCACTTATTTGTTTCTGGATTTCATGTTCTTGTAAGAGGATGTAAGATTTTTTGTTCTTGTGTTTATAGCACGCTATGTTTAGTATAAAGAAATTGAAAGAACCAATGAAAAGCTTCTGTTTGTAAAGCTCAAAGACTCACTGAAGAACATGTCTTCAATGCATGAACCGGTCAAGTCTCTGAAGAATTATGGATCATGAAAACTTGCACTCATTTAGTTGCCTTGGTTGTCAACTTTTTTCAATATGATACATTTCTTGTATTGCTTCTTTCCAATGAGGTACTTGTCCTTCGATTTTCTCCCTAAGAGCTTCTGTTCTAAAGCAGAATATTATTTCCAGATACAGATTACGGCTTCATGCACCTGGCGCTGATACCGATTCTTGTTGGGTTTTTCACCTATAAATTTGCTACCATTGTCCAAGCTATTCAGCATGCTTTGAATGTAGTTGAGAAATGCCAAGTTTGAATGTTAACTTCCATGCCGCAGGCATCTTATTTAGAGAACTAAATGACTGTTGCACAGAAATGGTGATAATCCAGTTATATGGTCATATATTGGCAGTCATTTGGTATGGTGATGCATCCGTTCTGAATTTTTAGTGTTGTATCTTTTAAAGCATATTCTAACTTGTGCATGTTCAGATTTCCATGAATATAGAGGAACCGATTTCATAGGTAGAGAATCATGGAGAAAATCCTATAGCAATTTTGAAGGGTTCTAATGTCTCTCGAACCATTTTCTGAGTCTTCGACATATAAATACAGTGGTGGATTTGATTTCAATTCACAGCACAATTGTAGTATATCCAATGAATCTAACATAACTTTACCAGATTGGGGCCAAAGAGAGAAGGTATGGCCAAATTTAGTGACGTAAATCTGCAAACTCTATCATGTGTAACACATGGATGTTGATTTTGTACAAGTAGCTGAGATTTGTGCAGCCCATGGGTAAGGAGAAATGGATGACTAGACAAGTTAACTTCTGTGTTCTGTTTTCTCAATATATGTTTACAAGATTGCTAGTGTTGCAAGGAAAGAGCATCCTCCTCATTTTAAGGGTGATATATTTTTATTGCTACAGTGCATAGCCAAGGTATTTGCTTGTTCTCTCTATTCCTTTTTCTTTATTTATTTCTCTCTCTCTCTTTAGTCATATTTGCTTCTAGGTAAGCCCAGTTTAAGCTGCACAAATTACAATCTTCTCTTTGATAAATTTGATGTTTATGTGCGGCAAACTTTTGTGTTTTAATGGATCCTAAATACCAGAGATTATGAAAGATTTGAAATACTGTAGTATCAGTGCGAATACTGACTATTGTTGCACAGATGATAATCCTTATCGAGGCGGAAAGAAGCTTGAAGACAAAAGGTTGGTCTGTTCCTGTCATGTCTGTGCGACCACGGACCATCTCCTCTCTGTCTTAATTGAGTGGCCACGCGTTTCCTTCCTTTTATTTTCTGAAGACAAGGAAGCTCTCCAGTGAGTCCAGTCCGCCGTCGTTATCCATATGGTTCGGAAAAAATTAGGCACCTGTTTAACGAAAACTTTAGGGGAAAAAAAGGTTACAAGAGACGTGTCAATTGTGTAGCGTTGTTGACCTAATTTATATCTTGTGTGATACTGTATGTACCTAGCTTTTCTGTACCTTCCCCCACCCCCCCACCCACCCCCCCCCCAAAAAAAAAAAAAAAAATCGTAGTTTTTTTATCAAAAGAAAAAAAAAAGTTTCTTAGTTAACATCAGAAACAAATAAAATTAGCTTATAATAAAATGATTAATATTTATACAATATATTAAAAAAAAGTCCCGAGCTCTTTTATGGCAACAACTGTCAGAAAAGAAGAGTTCAGGACTCTCCCATGGACCAACATCTATGCAATATATTAAAGAAGAGTTCGATGTTACCAAAAGAAAAAAATAAGGTTCGCGGCTTTCTCATGACGTCTTGTAGTAGGGCTAACATTTTTATCATTTTTCTTTTTTGGTACAAACATTTTTATCATTAAATCAATGCTTTTAGAGTGAAGAGAAGTATACGTTACAACTGTTCTTTGAGTTCACATCCTAATACGCTATACGTTGTCTTCTTTAGAAGATTGTTCAAAGGAGAATACTCGCTGCCATGCGTAAAAATCTTCAGGAAATCAATAAGCTTCCAAGAAGCCACAAAAAAAAACCTAATTTATGTGCATGAGAATCCAACAGCAGTTTTCAAGCGTTTCCCAGTAAAAGGAACCCAACCATCTCCGATTCCCATATACTTCTCAGATACCACCACAATACCACATATTCCTACTTCTATCATTAGGCGATCGATATAGCCTCAGGTTTTACACGTTTTACATACCCCAAAAAAAAAAAGAGATGAAGATAATGGGAAACTAAAAACAAAGTGGAAACCCCCCAAAAAGATTTTAAAAAAAAAACACGGCAACCCTAACGGAAAAGTCAACGAAGTCCGCGTCTGAACCCATCGTCGATCCTCGGCCTCGCTGCCGGCGGCTCCGGCCGCAGCAGCCACCGCTCGACCTCCCCACGATCCAAGTGAGGAGCGGAGGGGTACTCGAGGACGCACGCGGCGTCGGCGGTGGTCGCGGCGGCGCCGCTGCGGGGAGCGGGGCGATTTTTCCGGCGGCCGGCGCCGACGGGCACGTTGCGCAGGGTGCCGCCGGCCGTCCAGTAGCGGTGGCAGGCCTTGCAGAAGTGGCGAGGTTGGTTCACGTTGTAGTTGTTGAAGTAGCAAAACTTGGTCTCCTTGCTCTTGCACCTCGGGCACGGCAGCGCCGTCCTCCTCACCGCCGCCGCCGCCTGCGCCGCCGCCACCTCCCTCTCCGCCGGCCTATCCGCTTCCTCCGCCTTTGGCCGTCCGTCTTCCGTTATGATCACCGTTCCGAAGAGCTTGAAGCCTGGCGCTTCGCCGCTGCCACGCATTTCGACGTCGGCCATAATGTTCAGCTCTCGGAGAGAGAGAGAGAGAGGATTGGAGAGGGGTGAGCTATGCTGCGCCCATATAAAGGGCTACACAAGGGAGGCGGTTCATTCTTTAATGTTTCTCACTTGTATGGATAGGCAAAAGCCCCAGCAAATTACTTTGACAAAGGAGACCTTTTCTAGGTGAGAGTATTCGGTTTTATACCAGACAGAAAAGTAAATGTCCTGCAAATATTTTATCGTTTCTTCTCCTTTTTTTTTTTTTATTTATTTACTTTTAACGATTGACTCGCTCATGCATCCATTTTGCTGTAAGAACAGATTGGCAATCACTGTGCCACACAACAGGAATCGTAGATCGCTTGGATTAAAGACTTTACCAATTTTTTACCAAAAAAAAAGACTTTACCAACTTAATTAGCTCGTGCCTTCACTTAGTAATTTCATTGAATATGAAGTATAGTCCCTACAGAAAAATTATGAAGGAATTAATGGGTTAAGTCTGCTCTATATGGGGATTGTGCTCCGTGGAGGACTTTTAAGAATCAGGCAGGGGTGCGGCGATACTTTTGCTAAAGCTTGTAATGAATTGCACCAAGCTGCAAGCGGAATGGCTGTACATCTTTTGATAGGGATGCTGATTAAGGACGGGGTGCATAGATTAATCAGTGCTACATAATTTTTATGCACTTTGGTGATGAGGGTAATAAAGCAATGTTTCATGCACCGGACCATTTTGCATTTCGTTTGGGGAAATGCTGCACCTGAGGACGGAATGGTTACAAAAATCAGTTATGTGCTTGACGTGGCGAGTCAACTTGGCTCTGCCAAGTCAGCTAGAGATTAAGAGAGGAATGGAGCGCCTCGTCCCTTCTACCGATTGGTAACTTCCATCTTCTCATCTCTTAAGCTGAATCACAATGCTGCTAATTTTAGAATGTGCTTGAAATAAAGACCGGATTTATTATAATTGTCAATATATTTGGTTCATTATTGAAATTAGAATTGAATTTGAATATTAAAAAATTATTAAATTTTAAATATTAGGATATTTTTGTTTTTAATCTCGGATTGAAATGGAAGTGACTGATTCTCTAAAATCTAACCCCTTCCAACCAATTACATGCCCTTAATATTGGTGAGAGATGCTGCTGCCAATTATCCACCACGCTATTTCTCTTGGCCTCGCCATCCCCCGCCCTCCTCTCTCTCTCTAAATGATTGTTGTTGCTTTCGACTGACCCCATTATTTTCTAGATGATCCATATCCAAGGGCTTTGATGGAAAGATCGAGACAACTGAACAATATCATCCCTAAAAATTTCAATTTAACGACTAATTCTTTGTTTCCAACGTTTGCATTCAAATTCTAATTTTCCACTTTCCGCTGGTCTCCTCCACTTCTTCTCTCTCTTTTGCTGTCAGAGTTCCTCCCGCTTCTTTAATGTGCATGCAACGACAAAGGCCCCGCTGTTTCTCCTTCTCTCCTATCATTTCTTGGGACTCAGATGGTGGTCCTTCTAGAACGACTTCGCCGCATGGTTGGTGGGCAGTTGGAGCCGATCGAAAAGCGCGAGCTCATGAGGTAAAGGAAGTGGTTGATGTCATGCCAAAGTTGCTGCCAAAGCATGCATGCGGTAGGAATAGAGCTCGGCACGGATCAAATTTGATCGGAGTGAAAAGAATTTTTATTCTATCAAATTCGATTAGATTGAAAAAAAATTCAATTTGATGTTGAATATTTATTATATATAAATTATTTAAAATTGAAATAAATAATTTGTAGCTGATTCGGATGGATTGTATCAGTTTGGACTTTAATATTGATCCAATATTTAATTTTAAATCCAATATTGATCCACTTAAATTTATTTTTTTTTATCAATTTAATATAAAAAAATCTAAACTTTATAAATTATAAATTTTGAACTTATTTTTAAATATTTATAAAATAAAATAAAAAAAATAAAAGATTTACTCATCTGAAAGTAACTACATATGAAAGCTTTCACTTTAGAAGTATCTCAAATTGATGTGTTTTCATCAACAATTCAACATTAATATTCTTATGAATCTAAATAAGTGAGATAGTATTTTTTAGAATGAAGTATTGAAGTCTAAACAACGCCATCCCAAAATAAAAGTGAGTTTGTGAAATATTACATCGATTGAGTTTGGTTTTATATGGTTTAAAAGTATAGGAACCAAATCTGACCATAAATAATCGATTTTTTATAAATCCTAATCCAATTCCATCCGATTTATGTCTTTCAACCAACCAAAATCGATATTTATTAAGTCGGATTGGGTGGATTTTTTTCGAATTTTGGTTATTTGCTCAGCGCTAGACGGAAGGTCATTTGATACCACTCCATCTTTTTCCTGATTTACTTGCTGACATGATCACAATACCAGCATGCCAATGAAACCAACTCTTTCATGCAAGATGATGAGTATTTATACAGAAATGAATAGTATTATGGGTTGGATGACATTATATATAGTCAATATGTGGTGGTAATAGATCGGATATTGACTGAGTCGACCAATATCTATACCCATCTAAATAGAGAAACATCCAAACTCATATCTATCCTATATCCATCTCGGATCAGATCAAATTAGATAAAATAAAAGAGTCAAGTCCAATCAGATATATCTACTTTTGATGAGTTTCGGATCAAAAATTTTCAAACCCACCGAAAGAAACCCCTCCAATCTTTTAATCAAAAATCTCCAAACCAAAATCTAGGAATTTGAATCCCCTCCAATCTCCTAGGATTCTCTCTTTTCCCATAGATTTTCGAAAAAGAAAATGAAATGAAAAAAAAGGAAGCACAAAGCAAAAAAAAAAAAATCAATCTATGGGAGAAGAAGCCTTATCTTTTAATTTTCTCCGACGATCCAATAGGAAAACTTAGACGATGGCTAGGATTTTATTGTCAGTTGGAGCCCTCTTTTTCTCTATCGCTGTCTAGCTGTAGGAGTTGTGAAAGTTATCGCTGCTGGCTTCATCTTCACCTCCGACCTTGCCATTATTTGTCTCTGTCTTTCTTCTATTTTTTCTATCCGTAGGAGCCTTAATCGGGTGAGAGGCTTGGAACGGCTAAATAGGAAAGCTTAATCGAGTGAGAGGTTGAAGCGGTCGAATAGGGAAGCTTACAATGGATAGGGTTTTGGGTTTTAGCAGCCAAACAGGAATGGCATACGATGGCTAGGATTTTGTGTTGGGCTTTACATATAAGTATTGAATCGGATCAAATTCGAGATGGGACATACTATTATCCATATCTAAATCCGAATTTATTTTAGATTTTTTTAAAAAATACTCATATCTACTCCAAATTTTAATCGGATTGGATAAAATCCATCCCAATCAAATCGGATTGAATCAGATATCCGGTGGATCGAAAAAAATGGCACCTCTAATATACAAGCTATATTGTGAATCATTATGATAATTGTTCTTTCTAATGTCTTACATATTTTATTTTTTGATTTCCTTAGACATATTTTACACTAGATTGGTATAATAAATCTGCTTTATAGAAAAGAAAAAAAATAAAATAAATTTATGTAAAAGGAAGCGGGTAAAAGCTCATGCATGCGCACGGTATTTCTGATCAATGCGGTACTCAGCTAGCCGAAATGATGATTATGTTATATGAAATGGACAAGACATGTTATACCGTGGATGTTTAGCTAGCTAGGCTATGTCAAGTGGCTTTACGGTAACTATGGGTGATCAGCCGCAGACTCTTGCATGAAAGAGTAACAACAGATGCACAGAGGCCATACAACATTCCACACCCCCACCAAAAAAAAAAAACAAAGGGACTTCCCGACCAATCCTATTTTTTTCACACCAAAACAACGTGCAAGTGGTCAGGTCTCACAATGAATTTGGCCGATGTGATCTTTGTCGATTGCTCAAATTCAGTGTATCTATGGATGTCCCACCAATAACATTACGTCTTTGGCCGAGTCGAGAAGGTTGATAAGGCACGCATTTGGAGTTACATGGGTCAAGCTGGGCACTGAAAGGTGAAAAAGGGTTTGGTTAGCATTAGATTTGGAGCTTTTGATTCCTTTACGTGTCTTCTTTTTCCTCCCCCTCTCATTTATGTTATCTGGTACACATTTGGCCTCCACCCCTCATCAATTGCTGGTCCCAACTCTTCTCAGGGCGGACCATCCCACCCATAGTTGTCTCGTCGACAAGGAACAATTTACAGAGCACCTACCACATCACCCAATCTAATGTGCGGCTAGTGTGACAGAGAGAAAAAAAAAAAAAGAGAGAGGATAAACTATTATATATATAGCCATTTACTTGTGAATTAGGCAAACCTGTCATGGATCACAGCACTCTCCTCAGCATTTCTCGATAAAAAAATGGATGGTGGTTTATAGCATGAGCATCAACATGGCGCAGATATCGAAGATTTTATCCTTTCATTGGTGTCTTATCTGATCAATATTTTTGGTTAATATTGTAGATGCCAATGCTATTACCTCATGGCAGCAAATAGGTCAGGCTTAATTTGGATTGTTACTCAATTTGTTATACCAAAATGGGGTTAAAGCTCAAGCAAAGTCCACCGAAACACCCATGCACACACTGCTCAAAATTGGCTCGTTTCCTAATTAAGTTTGCAATGAAGTGGAGCACAATTTTCCAACTGTTTGTGCAGGATAATTATTACTTAGTCTCAAATCATTTATATAAATGGAAACTTGGTGCAAAGATTTATTTGCAGCTCATCCAAAACAACCACAGCAAATCCTTAGTTTGCTTTAACTACAACAACCACTCGCTTCAATAAAATTCATTCAACAAGTATATATCTTAGTGCACTAGTATAAAAACGTGTAGTTGTGATTGGTGACATATATGACCATATGATGCATTTATTAGTATGCCGAATAGTTTTTTTTTTATTCATGCATCGAAACCTTCGTCAAAATAATTCAAAAGCAGTCTCTTATTCTTTCAGTCAAATCATAACTTTTCCTTTTATAACTATTCCAAAGGGGGGCATCCCACCTTTTTCTTACACTCGAAAAGGATATGCTTTTCGGGTAAGCATGGGTCTTCTCCTACAATTTAATAGCTTTTTGTTAGGAAAAAGGAAGCACTAGTTTGGTTGGAAAGGCCACATTTCCATGTTGCTGGCTTCCAAGGTGAATAATCCCCTTCTCATAAGTTAAAGGACAACCACATCCTTATCCTCTTCCTTTTCTAGGGTTCACCCCACCTCTACCCTGCCATTAAAACAGATTGACTGGTTGCCATCATAGTTTCTAGGTCTATCCCGGAGATTCCGAGCATTGGTGGACTGATCTCAATGACCCATTCGTACTTTTGGAAAGATCTGAGTATAGTCTGCCCTCCTTTTGGCTTTCCTTTATAATAAGAAAGTAAAAATGTTAGGTATGAATCCTGAGCTAGCCTCAGAACCTAGTCATCGGATAGAAGAATATTACCTTTTCCATTTGGTTGGATTCTCCCAACCATCTCAGTGGCTTTTCCTTAGAAGACTTCCATCTTAAAGCAACAGGACCATGTACCAAAGCTTTGAGCATCAAATCTAACACCGCCTGTAACCTACAAAATTAATAAAAATGTTTCCTTTATTTATTGTGAGGATTGTCCTTAAGCACACATACTACTTAAGAGAATAAACAAATGAAAGTGATCTTTTATATAGCAGACTGAAAGATTTAAGTTTGCAAGTCTGACATCTTATATCAGTCGGTTAGATCATTAGGTGGTGGACGTGGATTGACATGGTTTGGCCGGCATGAAAGGTTGGGCTGCTCTATTTGAGTTGGTACGTGCATCTTAGCCCGTTAGATTAGCTCGGGTAACCATGCACGGACACACAAACAACGTGATTAGAAAACGACAAAGGAGAAGTTGGAGACCACGATAAAGTCCTGAGAAATGCTGTCACTGTCTCAACGGGGAAAAAATTAAACGGTGCTGACTCACCTGAAAGCCTTACACAGAAAAAGTAGTTTTTTTTGGTCTATCCATTCATTGAGGCCCAGTACAAGGATAACAATTTAGGACCTTATTTAAAAAGTATAGTCAAATAATATTACTTTAAGCTTTAAATAAGCAACCAAAATTTATCCGATTTGTTGTGGATATAAAATTAACTACGAAGGTCCTCATATATTTTTTGCATTTAAGTTTTGATATTTTCATCAGATTAAAAAGATCCGACTCATTTAAATTCAATCAGAAATATCATTAATCTAATTATAAATATCATGATCAATAAATGATCAATTCAAATGGACCTCTACTATTCTGCCTTTCTGATGGACTGAATTTAATTTGATACTATTTATAAGATTCTAAAATTTTATTTTAAAAAATTTATCAGAAAGTATTATTTATATTTTTAATTTTATATAAATATTTAAAATCTATTAAATGTGTAGCCAATGTTATTATAATACCGATAGAAAAAAAAAAAGAGGGCAATGCTATATCTTATTGGAATCTTCAACTAAAATCAAATATGTATTCTTTTAAGGGTTTGTTTGGTTGGGAGTAATTTAATATGAAAAAATAAATCACATGCTAAATTATCATGTTTCATATGAAAAAGAAAAGGAAGAAATGGTAAAAAAATTGATGGGTCCTATACTTATTTTTTGAAGAGAGATGGTGAAACGAATACCATGAAAGATTGGTATTTGATAAATTTTTGAATAGTGGTAATCTATACTTGACGAAAATATTTTCTAATAAAGTGCATATGTAATCATTGAATTTATTTTAATATCTTTCCAAATTCATTCAATAAAAAATTTTTAACAAAAAATTATGATGAAAATGACATTATGTAAAAGATTATATGATTATAGTCATTACATAAAAACTAATTAGAGATGACAATATTATTTTAATATAAAAAATTATTTTATATTGAAAAATATATTTATAAATTTGATCATATTCTTATATCGATTTACCTTCAACCAAACGTACTAATTTTTTTTCAATATTATTTTTCAAAATAATTTTTTTACTAATTAAATATGATAAAAATTATTTTTTTTTACAATTATTTTTTTAGATAAATAATTTTTAAAAATTATCAAATTATTTTGTAATTTAACATATCTCAATCAGATGGACCTAAAAAAACCTTGCGAACTGCAGAGGTTTACAGAAATGTCTCCTAACCTTCCTCAAACGATACGACCAACGGATGATGGGCAGGAATGGTTTTGACATCAGGCATATTATGATAAGTATATTTTATACGCCAGCACTAGTGGCATAATAAATTATCATTTAAAGTAAAGCATGGAATGTTAGTGTCTAAGTCATGACCTTTGTCTAAAGGTAATGAATATGTAACAACCACTTCGTTCATATCTTTTTTGATCAAACAAAAATATTTTAATCGAAGTGATGAATGTAGAAAAGGACATCTTGCTGTTGGAACCATGAAAAGGTCCACCAAGAATTAATTAAAAAAACCTATAAACATCCTAGAAATTCCCATCAGCTGACATATGGCAGTCGAGAAATTGAACTGAATACGAACATCAATTAATACATTGATACAGTAGTTTGCAGTTTAGAGAACGGGAAAAAGATTAAAAAAATCTAAAGAATATAGCTCTCACATATTAGTGAACTTACAGCATGGTTGGGGATACTGATGCCCTCCTACAAATTAATTGTGAATTTGTGCGCTGCTCTCTCTCTCTTTCTCTCTCTCAAGATGGGCAAGGTCACCATCTTGAAGCAAGGCGTGATAAATGTAAAGTCTCCCAGTCCTATAAGCTTCCAAAGCCATATCAAGCACAGCTTGAGTATTTGGTGTTATTACCACAAATATCACACACAGATTATTTGCGTCCCAGTACTCCACGCTGCTCCATGATGCCTGATCTTTCTCCAAAAACTGCAAATGATCATTATTTTCTCCTGTCTATGATTAATCTAGCTCTTATTATCCTTTTGTAAATCCATCCAACTTCTTAATAAAAAATATTGCAGTAATGATGTCAGATATAAAACAGGAACAAGCCTCTGATGACAACCTAAAGCATCTCCAAACACATCTTCCACAACATGAGTGTACGCTCTCATAAAGGTCACACATCGCATCTTTAAAGAATTATGTCATGCAACTGCATGAGTCATCATTCTCCCATGGCAAATAAGGCAGGCAACGCCTAGACATTGAGCACAAAACTTCTGGACGCAGCAGTCATGGAGAAATTATACATGATTTGCCACCTATTTCACTAACAATACAAAATTCCAAGAGCTCTAATGCAAGAGAAATTACCAAAGTGAGAATCTTCTAGGCTGAAAGTGAAAAATAGGTCCTGAAGGAAAAGAACTAGTGTTTTTCATGGTCCAAATTTAGGTATTTAACTAACTGCCAGCTGCTTTGAGCATGTAAATGACAAATTAGAAAATTGCAATTTCCCACTTGGAAGATTTTTCTCCATTCAATTGTGGTCAATGACAGACTGACATAATACCAAAAGGTATTCTTATGATCACAACCATTCCAGCCAGCATGTATGTGTTTGACCAACTTCTGAAACGTTAAACCTTCCCATTCTGTCAACTTTTACAGGCAGCAGAGCTACATGTGGGAACAGGGGAATGTCAAGCCAACAAGCTTACAAGTTAGACTTGAAAGATCTGGATGACACTCAGAGTTTGAAAAACATTGAAACAGATCTTACCATTCCCAACCTGGCTTAAGATCTAAACCATGCCCAAACAGAAGACCCATGAATCAGGCATAGGTCCCAATTAAGACCACATTCCGGACTGGTTCGGTATGGATTGGTTATTGGAAAACCCAACCAATCAGGTCTGATTTAACCCAATAAGCATTAGTTTCAAAATCCAGGGTCTGTCCACATAATTAGTACTAAGGTGCTCAATGCTAGAATTTATCAAACATGAATCATTAACTCAGGTTAAGGTTTCATTTTTCAACCAATTAGAAGATATAGCAATTTATATATTTGTTTAGGCTTTAACTTCCTTCGCATGTTTCATTCTCATTATTCATACTATGGCTACAAAGCCAAAAGAGTTTGTCACCCATTATAGCTGCATAAATACAAGATAGTAACAAGGCAGCAAAGTTTCTAGGGCAAAGCCAACACAAAACTCTAGATATATTTTGAAAAAAACATTCTTTGGGCACATAAATAACCAATTTAGCCGGTGTTCTGCATGCCAGCTGCTATACCCTTCATGGTCAGAATGAGGGTATCTTCCAGTCCAGGGGCGTACTCACTTGTGGGGTTTAGCTTCACCAATTCTGCAGCTGGCTTGCTAGACTCCATTATCTCCTTTGACAGATGTGGTCTTACTTTCACATGGTAACTGGGGTCTCTAATCCGTTTCAGTGTATAAGCTTGGCAGACATTCAGAGTTGTGATATATGCATCACGGAGATGTAGTCTCTGTTTCAAGTATGGATCGCCTTCAAGGAGATCTTTGTGGCCGGCAACCTGCAGAAATCCATGTCTAGTTACTCTTATGTGACTAATGACATCTGACAACTAGAAGTACAAATCAGCCAATCATGCAACAATACAAGGATCTTAAAATAAACGGTTACATGATCCAGTAAGAGGCAATATGGATTTTCTTGGGCAAAAAGTTCGAGTTAAAATTCACAGTATTGTCTTTTGGTCCGTCAGGGATCACTTAACAACATAATAAATGAGTCTTTACAAATAAAATGCAAAAAACGAGGCTACAATTCCAAGTAATACAACTTCCAGATCAAATTTCTGAGATCATCGATATCATGGACATATCTATCGTTTGATACATTACAGATGTTAAAAATAATTTATGACTACTACCACTTTGAGATTTGTAAAGAAAGTATGGTTTACTTAGAACTGTCTCTCTAGAGTTTCATATCCTTTCCCCTGATCTAATGAAAATATGCTTATGCTTGAATTGTTATTTCATACTGAATGACCTTTCACTATGGTGCAATAAAGAGTAATTAGATGTTTTTTCTGTTTAAATATAAAATGAATTCTTTCTATAACACGCACCAAGAAAATGATGCAAGCAATAATTTGGCATACAAAAGAGCATGAAATTGATCCTTTACTAGAACACTCGACACTCTAATGCGCTATAAGCTTTACAACTGCATGGAACTTTGTAAAGTTCACGAGGAATACACAGCATTGACAGGTTATAGAGATCAACAGATTATATAGACAGAATAACGAGATCCTTCATTTCAGACCAAAATTACACATTGAATAATAAGACTGCATGTTTGCAAAGATGAAACACTAAAGTTGAGTGCATACACATGCCCTTGTTAAAGGAACCCAAAGGCGCTAGGATAGGTTCCATGCAGAAATTAGAGGCACTTATGGCATGTGTATACTGAAGAGTGAAATCATCTACTCAAGTGTACAGATTTTCCTATACAATTTAATAGGTCTTGTTGTTGCATTTTCCCTATGTAAGAATTACGGTCTTATGACTTGTCCAAGCTATACTTGGTCTTGAGAAACATAATAACAACCATTCTGTGTGAAGAAGTCATATTAAGAGCTTGACTGGCAGCTTATTAGGGAAGAAAATATCTACGTGGTTAATGGAGTTGCCCCCAGCTTTGCTTCCTTTAAAAATCACATCATCCCACAGATACATGTCATTGCCTTTTCAAGGACCAACTACCTACTTAAACCATGGGATAAGGATATGAACTGCTCAAATCTCATGAAACCCTGCCAGACAAGCCTTCAGCTTCCTTAAAATATATGTATATGGAAAGAGTGACCTACCTGAAGAAGAAGTTGCTTTGTTTCTTTGTAGCTGGACCTTAGTCGCTCGCCAAATGGCCATAATTCTTCAGAAACAAGCAATTTGTCATATAAAGCAGCTATACCAGGATCTCCCTTGGCGAAAACCATCTCAACCAAGTCGATGGTGACTCTGAAAAATGGCCACTCATTGTACATCTCCTGAAGCATATGAAGATTTCTGATATCTTTTTCCACGACATGCTTAAATGCTGCACCAAAGCCAAGCCACACTGGAAGGTGAAACCGTGTCTGTGTCCATGCAAAAATCCATGGGATTGCACGCAGAGATTCTATGCCCCCACTGGGCTTCCTTTTCGATGGCCTGCTGCCAATATTCATCCTACCATACTCCAGCTCTGGAGTTGCCTACAAATATTTAAAAAGATGTTCCCGTCATGATATATATGAAATTGTACCCCCAAGAAAATTGAATGGAAAAGACAAGCACACAATGAAACTCAAGGAAAAAATGAAAGAATCTACATGATGCAACTAAATCACTATTTCCTAATAAGACAGTTACTCAAAGTAGTGACACTTTTCTGAAATCAGTACATCCTGTAAATCAAAGAATTAGCCTATCTATCAAACAAAAAAGGAAAAAGGGAAAGATGAAAAGGAAAATCAGGTTTAGTATACGTCTAGAAAATTGGTGGCACTAATCCAAGCGTCCAAAAGAATGAAACATTACTTGGTAATCTTCAAGCAGATATTGCACTTTACCACAGCAGTTTGTTAGCTGTGTAGTAAATAAGAAAGTCAGATTACTTACCAGGCGGAAATATTCAACGAAACGTGGTTCTTGGAAGACAATTGATCGGTATTCCTTTGTGGCTACAATAGCCATCTCATCCATCAATGCACGCCATTCAGGTTTTGGAGAAATAGGGGGATGCATTCCATGTTCAAGAGTAGCTGCTGTGAAACGTTGGAGTGTTCTGAAGCACAAGTGCTCCTCTCCAAATGACTGCTCAATAACTTCACCTTGAACAGTAACTCTAAGTGATCCATGGATCGTGTCTGGTGGCTGAGATAATATAGCAAGATGAGTTGGACCACCTCCTCTTCCAACAGTCCCACCTCGCCCATGAAACATTGTCAATTTCACTCCATATTGCTTGGCAACTTTTATAAGCTCCTCCTGAGCTTTATATAACTGCCAAGCTGCAGAAAGACGCCCAGCATCCTTCCCTGAATCTGAATATCCAATCATGACTTCTTGCTTTCCATCAATCCGGTTCCTGTACCAGTCTATTGAAAAGAGTCGGGCTACAGCAGCAGGGGCTGCCTCGAGATCAGCAAGTTTCTCAAACAGTGGGACAACTCTCAGAGGTTTCTTCACACGGCACTCACGCTGCAACAGCTCAACAGCCAGAACATCTGATGGAGCAGTTGCCATTGAGATGATATATGCTCCAAAGTTGTCTGAAGGAAGTTCTGCAATAACATGAAGTGTATCTAAAACATCAGCAATTTCGTCAGTTTTGGGAAGGTCAGGACCAAACAAAGGGCGCTTTCCATTAAGCTCAGACAATAGCCATTGTTGACGTTGTTCCTCTGACCATGCACGGTATGATCCAATTCCTAGATGCTTGGTGATAGCATCAATAACATCGGTGTGCCTGTCAGATTCTTGTCGGATATCAAGTCTCACAAGTGACAGGCCAAAGGTTGACACTTGACGCAAGAAGTCAAGAAGGCTTCCATCAGCAATTTGTCTATCACCACACGCACAGAGAGATCTGTAACATAGCTCTAGGGGCTCCAGAAACTGCAAGCAAACCCCAGCTCAGTTTTGAGACAAACAGATGGAAAAAAAGTATTGCACGCACAAATGACTACATAGGTGGAAAAGAGTGATATATGAGACTTTATCGGATGTGAAGTTCAGAACTGAAAGTATGGCTAAAGCATGATTTTGAAAAATTGAGTTTTACTTGATTGTTTTTCTGCCAGATCTAGATCTTATGAAAAGGAGATCTTGATGTAAAAGATCTGATGCCAGTTTCTCCAACACAGATTATACAGGGGAAAAGAAAACAAAGAATCTTTCTTTCAAGATTGCTCCATTTAATCATTTTACCTGCTCAAGATTGGTGAAAGTTGTTTCCTCAGGAATGTCTGAATATCCATTAGACAATAAATGGCGGGACCGCTCGCGGGTATTATATAGCTTATCTCTCACATCACTAAGTATAACACGGTAAGGCTCACTTGGAGGAACTTGTTTCCAAAACTCTGCAATCAAAAAAATCACCAGGAAAACAATTAAAGCATTACCAATATTAACAATTATTCTGAAGTCCAAAAAACTTTTTATGCCAGTATAATGACATGGTCATACAGCAGAAGAAAAAATAGCAAACCATTCGTTTGGTTAGTGCATTTCACGTGTCACAGGTGTGACGTAGTATCTACCTTATCTCTAACTCACATAAGTATCCAAAAAATGTGTACTATTATACACGTTTTGGCATAAGGATTGTCTCATATAACCAATGTTGGTTGCTTTTTAATTGAAAATGTTTCATATAGATATTTACCTGTAGTTGGGTGTTAAGTCCTATAAGATGTGGGCATCATACTGTGTTGCCCTGTTGTTTACATGGTATTCTTTTTCTACCTTGTTTCACTTGATTAAAATTTTTCATTTACCAATATTACATATTGTTAACTTCACCATTGCATATCATAACATATTTGCATATATATCAAAATGAGACACGCATGTACATATATAACTCTCCCTCAATATGTCTAAGGCAAAAGAGAATCACATGTCTCCATCGTACACCAAAAAGAACAATCTAGTAGATTGTATCCTGTAAGTTGTTGGTAGGAGTCTGCAATTCTAGGGAAACCCACAAGCATCTACTTCTTTAAGATGCATCCTTAACAGCTTCACATAAGAAAAGCACAGAATAATGTTAAAATTCATTGTAATACTTGCATGTTTGCTGCTTGCCACTTGACTGCACGTCAGACACATAATTGCAGTCAAAGAAGCAACTAAAGAAAATCTGTAGGAAAGATGGCCCCCGACACTTGTCTCTTAGATAGGCATTGGAGTATATCCCTTCTTTTCAAGGAATAAGCCATAAAATTGAGCACAAAAGATTGGCCCTTAGCCTAGCGAACATTATGAAAGACTTAAGCATGATAGGTCTTTCATGTATGGCAAGGCCATTAACTTCTTGATGAATATTGGATATCATGTAAAGATTCTCATCCATAATTCATCACAGATCATCAATATGATGCATTAGTATTAAGCCATCAAGATGTAACCTCTACAAGCTTCCAGCCATTTCATAAGCACTAGTCTGCATGGTACAATATTAAGAAATCCAGTTCAATAGTATATTAAAACTTCCTCATCACAGTAGGTAAGGATAATAGCTAGAGAGAAGCAATATTATTTCAAGCAGGGTACTTGAGTTGGAGCTATGCTTCTTTCATGCACATTTGTGATCACCACATGCTATTAGCACTTTTAGGAAAGGATTTGGCAATAGATTATCAGTATCAGTCACCACGGAATGAAAAAGTTTCCAGGCATGAGACAGAAATACTGCAGTGGTAAGCAAAGATGCTGAAAAGAATGCGAAGGAGTTAATAAATCCCTTTAAGATTTCATGAGTATATAAATATCTCAGCTCTACGAGAAAGTAATTTCGCCCCAAGTGAAGTCTAGAACCCTAAAACATAGAGGATCGTTGAGTGAAATAGATAATTGAATCTTGAATAGGGACTGCAAAGCAAATAATTACTTCTTAATTGTTAGAGGGACTGCAAATATCTAGCATAAGTTAAGGGAACATCAAATTATGCAAAAGAAGAAGAAGAAGAAGAAGAAAAAGAAGAAGAAAAGAAGCTGTACATGCCCAAGGAAATCGCAGCAAATAAAAGGATGTTAGAAATGAAATAGACAATAACTGCTTATAATGGTTTAAAACCCCTGCAACTAACAAATCTGAGGAGCAAATTTTGTGATTGGAGGAGATCCCAGAGTAAAGCACCTAAATTTTCTAGAAAATACAAGTTGACCCACGAATCCAATATGAAGCATCCAGAACACTTTTCCAAGCAAAGCCATTCTATTCACATCAATAATGGGATGCATGATATGCTAAATGTACCATAAATTTCGCAGAAAACATATTTTACTCACCTATATAATGTTTTGCAGCATCTTTTTTTGAGGAGCGGTGGAATTCATCAGCTCGTTCTCGGAGTTCATCATTGCAACGCCACATAGAAAGCTGCAGGATAATAAAATGGTGCAAGAAACCATTAGATCATGCATAAGTTTCTTCATGACAAATAAATGACAATATAAAGGACAAAAAATTCGTATAACCATGATGACTGAAAAATTTGATACCTCAAACATTAGATCCTCTATTTGGGAATAGTACAAATTTGCAGCCATCATTCGAGCCAACAAGCATACATCCCTTGTTACTTCTGGGGTCACCCTAGGATTTCCTATATTTCATAGCACACAAGAATTCAGTAACTCCCTTCCTTGAGAAAATCATCGGTTTTTGTGAATTAATTACATATTTTTAGTGTTGCATGATCTCATAAAGGCAATTAGTAAGAAAATGAAGCAAGTTCAATAAAACTTTTTTTGGAGATGTACTGTACCATCACGATCACCACCCATCCAAGAAGAAAATTGAATAAGAGGGGCATTATAAGGAACACGTTCACTTATTCCAATGTTTTTCAAAGCTGTATCAACCCGGCGTAGAAACTTTGGAACACCCTTCCATATTGTCTCATGAAAATAGCTCATCCCAGCCCGCATTTCATCTTGGGGAGTGGGAGGAGTTCTTCGTATCTCATCAGTCCTAAAGGCAGCTTGAATCTGCAAAAATGGTACAAAACAAATAAGCAAAACAGGCAAGTGTTTAAAACAGGGTAAAGAAGCTGGTTCAAGAAGATATTTTTAAAAAAAAAAAATCCAAACAACACAATGGTCAGTAAAAACTCAATGATGGCAACACTACTTGCATAGTTTGTGACTGTGAAGTATGTTTTTTCTTGGTATGCCTACTTTACTGGCCATTAATGGAAATGATTAAACTCAATTAAATTTTATGTATCCAGCAGTATTGTTTTTTATCGTGAGGTGGTTTTGACGTGTTCAATACATTGAGATCATTGGTTTTTATATAATCTCCTTCTGAAGCCACTAAATGATTGAGAAAGTTTGAGGGATCTGATACTATGAAGTGAAGCATGAAATTTATACAGCCGACAGTCATATTGGAAAGCCAAAAGCTTTTCTTTATTCAAAAGCACAAAATGCATCATAACAAACATAATATATCTGCACAGCAGACGACAATGCATGATGTAAGTACATAATTTAACTTCACAAATAGGACCTAACTAATATACCATGAGACGGGTCCCGCTATTAACAACTTAGGGCATATTTGGATTCATGGGCCCAAAATGCCATAGGATTCATCGTTTAGGCCTATACAATTGGGAAAAATGAGCTTAGGTTAGGCCTGCATTCAGAAATACCCAGAAGCCTGTCGAGTGGGCTGGCCCAAATCCCATAGGAAAAAAAAATTACCCCTTGAGGTAATTTATTCTTGCCCTTTTGCAAGTATAACATAGAGAAGTTTATTGAGATAAAAAGGGGTAATATTTATTCAAAAAAAAAAAAAAACAAATTGCGTACGAAGTAGTAATGATGCTTAACTGAAGTTTATGGGTAAATGATAAGTCATAAATGTATTTTTTGTACTACATGAAGTAAAATAATGGAAAGATGGACCAAAAAATGGTAAGGTTTGAAAAGATGATGCTTTGACTAAAGTGAGCAATGAGAAAATATCCTAAACAATGCTTTTTCAATACTGCAATGAAGAAAAAAAGATGAAGAGATGGATGAGATTGTTTCCAATAAGGAAGCTAGAGAGACTTACTAGTATATGAATCTACATAAGATAATAAGACTATTTTGAATCATCTGTTCGTTGAAACATTGGAACTACATGTGGATTGACAGTGTCAATGATACAAATTTGTCAAGATGGATCATAGCAATATCAAAGCAACTATTTCTGACGAAGCATAAATAAAGAGTCAACATAAACTAGGATGCACTTGTTCAAAATGAGATCGTAAAGTGCAGTTAGGAAAAATCTCACAGGCAATAGATGTACATGGATAGATCATATACACTTCCTAAGATAGCAAGTTTTAAAAGTTGTAGCAGTTTCTGATATGATTAATATTAGCTGCTCTAGATAGCCTAAGCAAAATTCAAGAGTAAGAGAAGCCTATGCACATCAAAGACTCTAAATATACGTCAAAGCTAAATTTGATAAGGTGAGAGAAAAGAAGTCCCTAGTACATAAGAAGAAAAGCTTAGACCCTGTGACTAACATCCTGAGCATCTGCCTGAAAATGAACCAGTATCTCTGATGGAATCTCGGTCATTTAATAGCATTTGTATTTATTGTTAAGGCATTATAAGTTTTTCTCAATAAAAAGGCAACAGATCTCCAAAAAACCATTCGAAAATTTGCAAAAATGAAGAATAGCTGTCTTTAGAGAGAAGGAAGACTTTTTGCGCTCAACAAAGAGATGCCTCGGTAAAGGACAAACTAAATTCACATCCGGAATGCCAAAAGTATGGTGAAGAAAATAGACGAACATAGAGTTTCAACAAGACAACTATGTAAAAGTAACCTGCCAATCAATTATTCTAGTTCAGTGTCATACATTAACAGAACAAAATTAGCCTAGAAGCAAACACCAACTATCTCAATCAAACCACTTGTGGTTTTTTAAAAATTTTCTCTCAGCTTAGTTTTATCTCTCCTATGATTTTGAGTTTTCTACTGGTGAGTTATCTTGTCCATAATGACCATGAGTCCGACATAATCTACATTCTGTTCCATGTTACTACATTTTTTTGGTTTTTCTAAAATTGATACATAGTTTCTTAAATTATCACTTCTTTTATGCTGTACCTTTATCTTGATTGGTAATTTTGTAGACAACTTCTGAAACACTATTCAAATTTGGGGTAAAAAATGACCACTTTATGGAATTGAAAGTCCAACATATTCATTCAACAAAGCAATTAAACTGAAAGGATCTAGTAACAGTGCACCAATTTGATGTCCCAAGATCATCAAAATCTTTTTCCCTAATTCCAGAAGGATTGGATAGTGACTGGTGAATAACAGGTTTGACATGGTAATGGTGTTCAACTTTGATGGACAAATGATAAACAAAATGGTCAAAACAAGCAGTCTCATACCAGGTCCAAACTCTAATTACAGTAGATCAAATGATTCAGTAAAATACTTAACCAACCATTCTTGAAAGAGCAGTGATTTTTTTTTAAAGATGCTTTTTTTTTATGTTAGGTTTAACTCTATAGGGCACGACCGTTGGAAGACTTGCGAATCAAGCTGATTGGCATGTGGGCTAGGACGTGATCAGTATATTTTCTTTACAAACTCCAGATAAAAAAGGGATGTATGAAACTGGAATAATATATTCAAGCTTGAGGAAAGAACACATAAAATTTGAAAACAAAATATTGGAGAGATAACAATTGCAACATAATCATGCTAATTAAATTACCTCTCGCTGAAGAGCCTCATCAAGTTCCTGCTTGTCATCGGGAGTAATATCCTTTGCATATAATTGCGCCAGACAATTCCTTATCCTGAACAACGAAAGCAAATGTTCAAAAATGATATACAATTTGTTTCATCTAGAAGCATGTGAAGAAAGATTGTCCTAGAGAAATTGGTAAGGAAAAATAAGTTTACACAACAGCAAAAAAAAAGCACTATATGTGCATATGGTTAAGCTTACCAATCAAATTTGAAAAAGAAAAGGCAAGTATACTAAACATGCCCAGAGACAATTCTCTGAGTATGGCTACAAACCTCCCATGCTTCTGAAGCAGCGATCTCCTGACTGACTGAGTCGGATGTGCAGTCAAAACAAGATCAACTGTCTGGTTCTTCAGAGCATCAAAGACCTCTGCTGGGGACTTCTTCAGCTGCACCACAAGCCTCTTGAGGGTCTCTTCAATGTCCGATTCAGTAGCTGCAGAATTTTCATCAGCAAAATCTCCCTTTTTCAGCTTGATTCTCCTACGGTAGGCAATCTGGACCTCCTCAGCCAAGTTGGCCAAGTTAAGCATGTTTGAGAACGACTTGGTGATCACTATGGAGTCACCTGGGTCCAAACTTGTCAGCACATTACCCAGCTCATCAAGCTTCCTAGGGTCATGCTTCCCTTCATACTCTGCAGATAGCTCATACAACTCTTGAACCTAGCAACGTAAAGCAAGATATGGGTTGATCTCAAATCTCTGTTCAGAAGAAGTATACCATACCATCTAAAGTACCACACATTGACTAAATGAGCAAAATGAGCTATTGAATAAAACAACATAAACGCTAACCATAAACTGATCTGTTGGGAAAAAAAAATTGCTGGTCAAAAAAAAAAAAAAAAAAGTAACAACACGACTGGGCTTCTTCTCTTATCCTAATGAATTACTAAAGCATCAATATGTACCAGAAAGAAAAACAAAAAAAAAAAAAGAAGCATTAATCGAAAACAGCTAGGAACACCCTGCTATGCCCCTGAGACCCCAAGTCAGCTTACTGAAACTGGCTTCTGTCGTTCTGCAATTTTGTTCTAGCATAAGATCAAAGGCAAATCATTTAATGTAAATCACCTGCCAAAATCTTCAATTCTTAAGATATTGATTCGATTAATCATTCATCTAGAAAAAGAGGAAAAATTCCAAAACAAACATCAAAATCTGAAATGAGCTTTCTCCAAAAATGGATATCAACAGATTAACGTTACAATCATTTAAATAACTCGTAATCCTGCTAAATACCATCCACTTATGACAGAGGCAATATGGGTTTTGATCAAGTCCAGATTTTTTTAGCAAATTTGTAGGTAAAAGAGATCCAAAAAAACAACAAGATCAACAAAAAGAAAACACAGGCAGAATTTGCAATACCGTTTCCTTGAGATCCTCGCCATGCAAGTCCTGGAGAATATCAAGGAACCGATCCAAGAGAAGGGCATCATATTCGACCAGCTTATCATCTTCCGAGACCTTCCTCGGCGCCAGAAGCCTCAGCTGCGCATCGATCGATGCCAACTTCTCCACCGCGTTCCGAGACATCTCTCTCTTCCCCTCCTTAGTGCCCCCTCCCTCACTCTCACTCCAAAATCACGACTTTCTTCTCTCTTTGTACGTGTGTGTATATATATTATATATCCAAACACACACAACTATAAATTGAAAACCACAAAGTAAAAGAGAGATCTCCTCAAGAATCCAATCGAAGGGACGAAAAAGGGAAAACGGCGATCGATCGCGATAAGAAAGGGATAGAAACGCACGAGAAGGCTCTGAGAACCCTAGATTTCTCTTCTTCTTTTCCTCTCCTTTTTGGAAGAGAAAGAAGAGTTCGTTAGATGGAAATAAAAGAAGAACCCCGTGAAAGATGGGAGAAGAGAAGGGGAGTGAAGAGTCGTAACAAGAAGACACAGATCAAGAACCTGGGAGGCGTGGAGGGAGCCCTCCCAGTCCCTGCTGCCTATTTATAGAAGACTGACGCCTCGCTCTCTTTGATGAGCAATGCTTCGTACCATACGGCACGAGATGATTGGCCGGTTTTTGGGGTCCATGCAATAGGGAATTCAAATAACCACTCATTTGTTGACACGTATAAAAACACGATTTGGTACTTTTTATGGATATGGAAGCATTTTTGCAACTCCAAATAGCGAGTTGGGATCCGATACAGGGCAGTAAGTAGCTCGGGTAGAAGCGAACACCATATTTCGCGGCTGGTCTGCTGGCACACACAATTGTCATTTCCAGGGTCGCATTCAAACAACTGGCGCAAATCTTAGTTTTGATTTGCATCTTTATGAATTTTTATGTAGATAAATATATATTTTTTTTAAGATATTCTATGCATCAAGGATGGTGTTTGTGCTCTCAAACCATTCCTTGTATCTTTCACTCCACTTAATTGTGGAGCATTATTAAGTGTTGGTAGTCATGTGATAAGTATAGCCAGCAATCCCTATAAATATGAGAAGTCATATGTAGATATTATTAATGTTATTATAATTAAGATTTCAACGAAGCATAATATTTCTTTATAGATTTAGCTAATCAATAGAAAAGCTTACCAAATAAAACAATAAAGGAAAAGCAATAAAAAAAAAAAAAAAACAACTTCTATATGTGACTGGCTTAATTTGAAATTTTCTTAAAAAACATATGCATTTATTATTAGGCGTGGAGCAAGACATTAGAAAAGGAAGCTGTTATGATGGCATCCCTAATTGCACACTCGTTAAAAATAAAAATAAAATGATCTCATATTTTTATAGAAAAAAATGGCATAACTATCCAACTTACATTCATATCCATTAAAAATAAATACCGATGAGCTTAACATCCAATTCATATTCATATTCATTTAATAAAATTGATCCTACTTCTGATATTTGCACGATCCCAATACTTGCATCTATATACTAGAAAATATGAATATACTAACATCCGATCCAATTTATATTCAATTTCATTTTGGCTCATCGTCGTAATGCAACAATATCTATACCTAAAATTTTCTTACAATTCCGCTACTCATATCTATTGTACCCCATTTAGGTCCGAGCCTAAACTCAAACTTTGCCGGAGGATCCAAGCGAGAATCAAACACCAGTCGAAGTCAAACTCCGTCCTTTGTCCAACGTCTCGGCAAGGGAAGGAGGTAAGAAAGTGCTGGGTTCATGCCATATTTTTAGTTCTGGATTGTTTGCATCGAAGTCAAAGAAAGAAGACAAATTTACTCAAAAAGAAAACAAAAGAAGGAGATATAAGAATCGGAGACACGGTGGCGTGTCCTTGACCTATAAGAGTTCCAATGGAATCGCCCGTGCCGAATGACGTCTCAATTTATTTTTATTTGGTTGATGAAAGCAAGTGCTGTTGAAGACTTCCTTGTTGTCTCCTTCCAACGTCAATTGGTGAAAAAAATCAGTGATAACCCGACGTTCTGCCTTTCCAACAAGGTGGGAAGACTAAACTTAATTCTAAATTAAATATTATCGAGAGAAACATGTTTACAGTTTAAACTTTAACATGATGAATTATTAAAACACTTTCCGGGAAAAATATACTTTATATATTTTATAATTTGTGATAGGATTTTATCCATTTGATAGTAGGCAGTGCCCAATGTTTATTTTAGTGTCAATAATATCCAATAACGGATATTTTTGGATGACTTGGATCAATTTTTCAATTCAAGTTGATAGGGCAATATGGTTTCAACTTTCAACACATGAAAATACTATGTAAAAATTGTGTATTGGCGAATAGTACTTCTTTGACACCTAGGTTTGATGATCCCCTTCAATCAATGTCCTCATCTTGCAAGAAAATTTGTATCTTGCAAGATGATTTGTGTTTATTCAAAAAGGAAGGTGCTAGGTGTCATCACAAGTCATCGCACGTTTGCCTAGCAAGGAGAAATTGGGCTTGGTCTACGAAGCAAGACCTCATGCTCCCTCCAAGAGTCTCTTTTTAATAAGAATCCGAAAGAGAGTTCAATATAGACTCCCTCAAAAATAGACTGGAGACGAAGATCCACGGGTCCAAGTTGAGTGCCACAATTGTCCACAACCTTTCACCATCAAAGCTGAGCTTTAGCCACAAATTTCTAGGTGAATGATACGGTGATAAGAGAAGTAGCTGAATAAGATGGACCACTGACTTCCCTTCTCTTATAAGGTGTCAAAATACACCGATGGTATCTGTTCAGCGAAATCTTATATGCAAGTGTTGAACGAAGTCAGACTGATGAGAACCACCTGAATTTTTATTCTTTTTTAAGAAAAAAAGGGGGAGGAAAAAGGTTAATGTTATAAATATTTATACCCAAGCACTTGAGACTTAATAACCTTTGAAGGTTTCAAAGATACTTTTGCTAGCTATCCGTGAAGCACAGGTAAGAAATTTCTGCACCTATGCAGGGAATCAATTTGCCCTCTCTCTCTAAATCAAGGCTGGACCACATATTTGTTCATGGTCGAACACCACGTTTTGATAGACTTATTACGATGTGAAGGGATGAAGTCGGGTCTTGTGGATGGAGACGCTGCTTAGTCCGGAGGAACCTATCGGTAAGCTAAGGCCACAAAGCATCCGAGACAAAGGAATGAGATTTTCTTCCCTTTTACTTTGCTACCACAATTTGACCCCCTATTCCCCGTGTTGGATTGTGCAATATCTATTTTGAGATCTGTACAAACAAATGATAAAAAGAGATTCGAATACTTTGAAATTTGTATAAGATATAATTCATTGGGTTGATATTACGAAAAAGATCGTCCATGCTTTGACATGAAAGATACGATCTGCATCCATTCCCCATAGGCTGGTCCATGGGACTCACATTGTCAAGAGTGTTGTAATGTCCCCCATCAGCTTTAGAAGTCCCTCAACTACTTCAAAAGAAATTAAGCATTCCTTTACTGTTATCATCAATTTTAGTTACGGTTGTTATGTTAATTTTAAAGCTCTAGATTGGTTTTGTTTGCATTGTAGGCGGTAGGCTCCAGTTTTTCTTTGCAAGTGAAGTCACTGCTTACTATTTTTTTTCCGTGCATAATTTATATCTTTCCTAGCCATTGTAAGCAAATTTCAAGCTACCTACCTCTATGGAAAGCACTTACCATCCAGGGGGTACGTAGCTGCAGAAAAACTTTTGCCGATTCATTGATTCATTCCATATCAATGTAATCAGGTAGTTTCTCCATTTTTTTTTTTTTCCTTACCTGCCTCGTTTGGGCGAATACCTCCAATATGGGACCTACTAATGAATCCATTGGGGCTTTTCAATCCATTGAACCTACTAATGGGGCTTAACCACTTCACTAAGTACTGCCTAGGGATGCTTTTTGACAAAAGAAACAAAAGCGCTTTGCCTAGACAAAACAAAAAGTATTCTACTAATGGAGTAAACTAGACCATCTTTTAGGTGCATCTATTGTTTGTTGTCTAAAACATAATGTCCGAAGGTTTGTAATTATTGAAATTAAATTAAAAAAATCTAACTAAGTAACAAATAAAATTATAATTAAAATTAAATTATTTAAAACTCTTTTTTTTTCTATTTTTTATTTTTTCATAATATTATCTTGGTAGCGATGGGAGCATCAAGGAAATAACGAATAAATTTATTTGCTGGCTAGCTGGTCATGAGATGAGCACTGATAACTAAACATATCGATGATTAAATATATTTGTGTGATAATTATTTTGTACCATACATGAGTAAAATTAGTAAGTTTATTATATATATATATATATATTAAAAGATAATACCAAATGACGTCACGTAGGAGTTGGGAGGAAATATATACATATATCTGTCAGCGTTGATTGAAAAATAACGTTTCGTATCCGAAGGCTTGATAAGAGCTTCAATTTGTATCGTCTGATACGTCGTCATTTGTAATTATCTTTTTTGAAAATCAAAAGCATATTCGGAGAATAATTCTGGACTGGCATAAAGAGCAAAGACAAAAAAGGAACCAAAATAAGGGTCAACGTTGCCCCCCATGTCGACAGCGCTCCGTGCGATGGTCTCGATGTGCACGTCGTCCTTCACGAGAAATTATACGTACACGGCGCCGCCGATGGGCCCACGTGAAATGAGTCATAATATAGTATTTTCTCAGATTTCCAATATAGGCATTATGGCCCACGGAGCTGGAGCAGCCACAAGCAGGCCTGGCCTAACTTGACCTAATTACAGTAAAGCTTCGCGTCCTTGGACCATTTAGGAGCCCCGCTAAAGCTTACAACAATTTTAAGTGATAGCTGTTACCATAAATTTAGATCATTTATTATAAAAAATTTATTATCTATATTGCATGCATCATTATGATGAACATAGCTATCAGGACTGCTGGCTTATATAATGGTGCCGACTTCTATAACGAGGCGTCAACGTGCATGTTTGACGAATGAGGCTCATAAAAACTAACGATCATTATTGGCAGCATGCGTGGCCGTATGGGATAATAAATTTTTTATTAGGAAAGGGTGTTTTTTCAAGGGGTCCCATTACAGAAATGTGGCAAGTGCATGATGCCATCGAATAATGTTGGTTGTTGGTTGACATTATTTTTTGCTTACAAAACCCTTCATTTTCTTTATCAATACGTTAGTAATATATAAGTATATATATTTACTATCTTCTTGTTGTTTTGTTGCCGCATGGCATCATATGACATCGCATGGCTATTTACACTTTAAATATATAGATCTTGAATTTAAATATCCTTTTGGCGTGGTCCCCCTTTCCCCGCACCCCTTCTGCATTCCCGGCGTTTCCCTTCTCTCCCTGCCTCCGCGGCCCTCCTTTCAAGGAACACCAAATTGTGCTCTCGTCAGAAATAATTTTTTCTTGTTTTTAAAATAGTATGTCCCATTTTATTATTTATACAAATTTATAACTAAATCATGTTTCTATATACTATAAAAATAGCTTTGCCACGTTGTTCACGCTTCCATATTTTTTTTTCTATCCTAAAAAACAAGGATAAATGTAGATATTTATGATATCCATTTGCTGGATGACTGGGGCTAGAGTCAGAAATAGATCGGACTTGATCAAGCCATGTAATTATTTAAGCTTAGTTTGAATATTTTTTTTGAAATTTAGGTTAATATTAGATCTGAAATTTTTTAAAAATTTTTTGAAAAATTTATACTCGAGTACTGATCCGATCGAAACCTGATCGGATCAGCCTGATTTGTAAAGCAGATCACGATAAATAGAATCACAAATGACTTTTTTATTGATAATTCAAAATTTTAATCATTTTAAAATATTTAAAATTTCATTTAAATATTATATTTTTAAAAAAATTTATAAAAATTTGAAAGCATCGATATTCAACAGTTGTGAGCCCAAACATTTAAGGAATGATGACGAAGGATTTGAAACTTATTAAGATCTGAATTCGAACTCTATTTTGGACCTCATCTGGGCTCGAGCTAAGGTCATGCCTAGACCGAGATGTCGCTACATCTGAGCTTAATTCAATAAATAAATAAATTTTATATTCAAATCTAAATCTGATCTAAAATCTTTCGGATCTAATGACCTGAAGTTGGCTTAATCTAATAGGTCGGTCAAAGCCCATTTCCGGTCTGAATTGGGATGCACCAATACATGTACTACACATGTCCATGGCTTACATTTGCCTCACATCTTTTGTGTTGATTTAACAAAGCATCCATCGAAGATCATCGACAAAAAAAAAAAAAAATAGAACTACGATAAAAAATTTAAAATTTAATATATATAATATATATTAAAATAAAGATTTTTATATTGACAGAGCTTCTGTTTGGCAGATATATCTATTGTGAATCATGTATTTGACAACGGTATTCATTGCAAGTTGTAGAATTTTTTTGAAAATATATTCGATCAAGAATCCTCGAGCCTAGGCTCACGGAGTGTGGTTGGAGCAAAGACGGGAGCGGATGGTTTGTTACGTGCACCGAAAGCGTTCAGGTCTGAAAAATTTCGACCTCCGCCATGCTAAAATTAAAATTCGCTATAGCATATGGTAGAATCTTTAATTTACAATAGGACAAAACTATATAACTTGATTTCTTAGCGGGCAGGGGATGAATTGGCAAATACAACTAGGTATTTTTTTTGAGAGCAACAATGGATCGTTTGTTGAACAGCTTCAATCTTATCTGGAACACTCGGTTTTTGGGGATTTGAAATTTTCTCTCTTTATTTCCCGTCAGAAAACTTCTTATCAAAAAGACCATGAGGTATCTGCCATTAATTCATGGAATGCTGGCTCAATATCTTTAGGAATATCAACTTGTTTCTTCCATCCCAACCTAAAGTTTCTGAGAGAATTGAATGAGGGTAACTTGAATTTTTGTGTGTATGATTTTGATAGACCCAATACCTAACAAATAAGTAATCAGTGGATCCATTCATTTCTCTACGCAGTGCATCCTCCTAAGTCTTTCCTGATCTTCTTTTTCAAATTTGTCCTGGATTTAAATGATTTTTAAGGCTTAACCAATTTTGATCCTCTGAGGGATTGATAGCTTACATAAGGTAATGAAAATGGGACATCACCACCTTTGAAGCATTAGCGGCATTCCAAATAACTTGGTCAACTCTATCATGATGTCGAAAAAGTCCAACGAATAACTTTCTCATGTCATTATATGTCATGAGGTACGATTTTTTTTAAAAAAAATATATTTTATACATCTAATATTGAAAAATTTATAGATTAAAAAGTCAACATAACATAAAAAATATCATAGATGATATCAAGTATTCTAAATAGGGATATAAAGTCAGATTGTTTAAATAGTATGATAATAAAAAATAACATAATCATTTTTATATTTTACTGATATAAAAATAATTTTTTAAAATAATATTTTCAGCATCAATTATTCGAAATACCCATCATTAAGCAGAGCATGACCACTTATTTGCTTTCCATGTATATCTCTTTTCTTTATAGTATTATCAATAATAAGATGTTCATCTTCATTTGCTTCAATCTACTAAAAAAAATTTAGTCATTAATTATTAAAATAAAGTAGATAAATATAATAATCTATATATAAAATAATAAAAATATATCACTTAGAATAATTTTTTTTATTTTTTTATCTTTTAATTTATTATATGCATCGTTCGAAATTCGAGACACGATATTAGAGATGTTCAAGGGGTGAAAGGGACCATTAGAATCCAAAAAGTTCGCATTGCGTCGATTCCTATAAAGATGGAAATGGGGTAAGAGAACTTTTTTTTTCAATGTGAATATGATATATAAAATTATTTTATTTTAATTTTTTAAAAAAAATATACCTCTCTTGGTATGCAAAACTTAAGAGATATTTTTAAAATATGAACAGATATAATAAAATAAATAAATAAAATTAAATATTGTTTAAAAATAATGCATCTCATGCATTGCAGGGGGTTATGAGCTAGTTATTTAGTTAAAATCAATGGATATGAAAAAGAATGACTAAACATACACCTTAATTATCCATTGAAAAAGATTACAAAATTTATGCATGATCGAACTCAAGTTTGTAGGATACTATTCTACCATTAGATCATTGGTGCCGGATAAATCAACTTGTAGCAAAATAATAATTCTTCGAGCTAGTGATGTCAATAAGTTATCACTTTTCTAAGATAGATTTTACTAGATTGTTGTAATTTTTATATGTATATCCCTGAAAGTATAATTTGCATATATGCTCTTTTAAGTTTTGATTTTTGCATATGCCATTGAAAATATTTCCTGAGAAAATAACCCTAACATTCACTTCTGGCACCAGCCACTGGACTAAGTCAAGATAAAGCGAGTTATCTATATTCAATCTTTAATTATTATTATGAATGACCTTGTTGCGATCAGGGGCTCATATGGCTCGATCTTGGCGCCCATTTTGGTGAGATATTATCTGCTTTAGCCTTTAATATGTCAAGATGTCATCTTGGACCCAAGGTCTCTGATATGTTGGGATGCCATTTTGGATCTCACGGTTTTATCCTATATAAAAGATGCCTTGCAAGCGGAGAGAGGTCTCGATCCCATATAAGCTAGAGGCTTCTTGACTCACAATTGATATAGGATTAAAGATATCTTCCTTTCACAATAGTAGCCCCCCAATCAAGAGAGATTGTGTATGCGAGTAAGTGGTCTACCCTTCCTCTAGTACCAATGTTACGGTCCGAACTTGGATGGCTCGATCTTTATGCCTATCTTGATGAGGTGTTGTTCGTTTTAACTTCTAGCATGTCAAGATACCGTCTTAGGCCTATGGCCTCTAGCATATTCGGATGTCGTCTTGGACCTCATGATTTTATCCTATATAAAAGACGTGTTGTCAGAGGAAAGAAGGCCTTGATCCTATATAACCCAAAATTTTTCTTAACTTGCAACGTATATGAGATTAAAGGTACCTTCCTGCTGTAACAAACCCAATTGCCCAAAAACTGAAAAATGGTTCCCGGTCTAACTAAAGGATAAAATTCCTTTTTGCAAATAATAGCTAGACCTAACAGCAATGATGATGGAAGCCAATGACTGCCAATTGTGCCAAAAAAAAAAAAAAAAATCCAATGCCAATCAATGCACATGCAAAGTTGAAAAAATTTGCAAGGATATATATATATATATATATATATATATATATATATATATATATATATATATATATATATATATATATATATATATATATATATATATATATATATATTAAAATAGTATTGCTTAATCGGAACTACCAAAAGCCGACCAATATCCTGATGCAATATGGTAGGTCTTATGTATAGAATAAGTTATTGGGCATTTGAATGCCTCAAGTAGCATGCCAATCAACTCCCAGAATCTAATCCACATCCTTGAGGCTGATAATAGATTCTAGGATTTTGGAATGTTGTCCCGTTGTTTATCATTTATTTGTTGATTAAGATGAATGAACATGGGCAGGAGGGAAGCTAAAGACAAATAAGACCCTCTACTTGGAACAAGAATCCTTCTCTCTCAGAAAGTTTTGTAGGGTGCTCAAATCATTGCTACCCAAGTACTAGCTTAAATCAAATCCCCCTGATTGATTTAGAGAATAAAAAGCTAGATTTCTGGGGCAAAATAAAAGCTGGAATTCCAAGCCCATTGTTGTGACCCGAGGCTACCATTATGCGTAGACAATCAAGGCACCACTAATCTGTGACTGGTAGTCAAGATATCCATAGGTTCATTATGACCCTAAAATATCAACCAAACAGGGATAAGTCTTATGCACGATAGTACGTAGTTATGTTGATCCAAATTTGAATAACGGCTGCTTACTTTTATATATATATATATATATATATATATATATATATATATATATATATATATATATATATATATATATATATATATATATATATATCCTCCTAAATATTTAAATTTACGTGAATATCTTTTTAAAATTGATAATTATAAATATATATCCTCATAAAATATCTATTTTACATATATATTCTTCTTTTTTTTTTTTTTTTGTACATACGTATCCGCACCATCTAACACAAAAAATAATAATAATAATTTAAAATTTAAATGACTAAAATATTCTTATAAGTAGATATGTAAAAAGAAAATTTATAAAGATATATATGTAAATAATAATTTTATGAGGATATTATTACAAATTTGAACCTGTAGAAGGATATACAAGCAAAAATTTTAATTTAATTTTAATTTATTTCATTTAGATGGATTCGGATCCTCTTACTCTATGACGTAGTAATATATTACATAATATAACAACATGATGACAATATTGTATTATATTTTATATATTAAAATATTAAATTATATTTTATTTTTAGACAAGATGGAACGACTATGTCAATTTTATAACAACATGATATATCTTATATATTTTATAAATATATTTTTGATAAAATTTTAAAAAAATATATATAATAAGATTACAAATTCTCATTGTTATGTAATTTTCAAACCTACAACTATATCTATTATGTGTAAATATACAAGCTATCCATCTAATATCAGATTTAGATATTTTTTTTAAAAATATATTATTATATATTAAAAAAAAATGGATGGTTACAATCTGTCTATTTTTTAGATAAAATAATTTTATTCTATCGTTTGATAAAAAGATCTTTTTATCGATATAAGTCAATAAATTAAATATATTCATTATTTTAGTTATGCATATTTATTTTTCTCTACTAAAATAAAAAAAATTAACAAATCAATAGAGGTGTATTACACGCAAAATCGTCTAATTTGAATTTTTTACATGTATGCCCTTTCAAATATTTAAATTTACGTAAATACCCTCATAAATTACTATTTACATATATATCCTTATATATATATATTTTGTACATCTATCTATAAGAATATTTTAGTTATTTTAATTTTAAATCATTAATTTTTAACAGCATTAGATGATATGGATATATATGCAAAAAAAAATTTATAATCACAAACATGTAGATATGAATTTCGAAAAGATATTTATATAAATTGAAATGTTAGGAGGTGTTGGGATATACCGATCGACCCCTCTGCGCCGACGTCCGACTCTACCGATCGGACCGACCGACGGCTCCGATAATGACTGCCGGCAAGGGCTTTCGACGATATCGGATCGAAGGTATGTCGGCCGAACAGACTCATACTGTTTTCCGACCGGCCAAGCGGTCGAGCCCAAATCACCGACCCACTGTCGGGGGTGGCAGTCGACGTCCGACTTCCGCAAGGCACCAGACCAGCTGATGGTGTCCTTGAGCTATCATCCGATGTCTCGACAGCTGAATACCGACATATAGTCGGCCAGCCCATCCAAATACCGTACGACCGCTATGGGCAGTTGTTCTGTCAAGGATATGTGGCATGGCCGCCCTGGGACATTTTCTGCCAAGGACACAGACTAATCCCAGTAACTTGACAGCCCACGGTGATTTGACAACCTCCGGTGATTTGACAACTCCTCAATTGTCTGCACCATTAATGATGGGACCATACCGCGGTCCACTATAAAAATGGGGTAAGGCAACAGTATTGGTAAGCTCTAAGTCCCAAGCTCTTGAGCTCTCTTTCTCTCTCTCTCTCGCTGAGCTCCTGATTTTTCACTGTTAACTAGTCTCCTCTCTGACTTGACCGTCGGAGGGTCCCCGCCGAAGGCATCTCCGATCTGTGAGGATTCTTTCTTGCAGGTGCGCGATGCCGACGATCGGACGATGGAGGGATTGGCCGCAACAAATTTGGCGCACCAGGAAGGGGTGACTCGACAGAGATAAGTCAGCGGGCTCCACAGAGCTCGAAAAATCTCTTGAAACGACGAAAATCAGAGCTTAGCGATCGAGAGCTATCGGATCGGTGAGGCACTCTTCCCGTCGGAAAGAGGCCCCTCCCTCACTTTTCATGGCGGAGCCCAGCTCTCTGCATCCGGTGGTAACTACGGAGGCACAAATCACGGCAATAGTGCGGCAAATGACCATTCTGACGGACGCGGTCAAAAGCCTCCAACAGCAACGGACTCAGTTGCCGCAACCATCGACGGAACAACCTACGACGTACCCTCTACCGTCCAGAAGCGGCCGCCGACGTCCGCGTCAGCTTTCGTCTCCTCCTCAAAAGCAACCATCTCAGCACTCCCATCGAAAGGGGGTGAGACGGCCACGACGCGACATCCATCGGTCTCGGCATTCTTCTCCTTCCCAGTTGGAGCGGGCGAGGAAGGAGCAGCGGCCGCAGACACCGTCCGTCTCATTCTCAAGTTCGTCGGGAGGTTCGACCCCTGGGATCTCTCAACACCGACGGTTGGACGACTACGAACGAAGGTTCGAAAAAATCGACCGTCGACTTGCCCAACTCCAGGTGGATGGTCAGAAGTCTTCGAACGACGTCGACTTCCAGACCACCCAACCTCTCTCTCGATTTGTCCTCGACGAACCGATCCCTAGTCGGTTCAAGATGCCTCACGTGGAGCCTTACGACGGCTCCACCGACCCAGTTGATCATCTGGAGAGCTACAAGGCTCTCATGACGATTCAGGAGGCAACCGATGCCCTCCTTTGCATCGGCTTCCCTGCCACGCTCCGTAAAGCTGCCAGGGCCTGGTACTCCGACCTCCGCTCAAGAAGATCCACTCCTTCAGGCAGCTCGAGCATTCTTTCGTGGCTCACTTCAGTACCAGCCGAAAGTCGCCGCGAACCTCGGACAGTCTTTTCTCCCTCAAATAGGGAGAAAATGAAACGCTCCGATATTTTGTGGCCCGATTCAATGAGGCCACACTTGAGGTCTGGGACTTCAACGAAGATATGGCTATCTCAGCCATGAAGAGGGGGCTAAGGGGGTCCCGATTCACATATTCCTTAGACAAGATCCTCCCCCGGACGTATGCCAAATTGTTGGAGCACGCGTACAAATACATGCGCGTGGACGAAGGAGCTTCCGACCGGCATCTGACCAAAAGTGCAAGCTAAAAGGAGAAGCGGAAGAAAAGTCGGGCTGCTGCTGAACCCAGCAGGCCCCCGACCGATAAGCGGATCTCGCTCCGACGACGGAGCCCGAGATCGCCCCGACGTCAGAGTCCGAGATCGACGCATTGCAGGTATGACTCCTACACTCCTCTCTCTGCTCCTCGTACGCAGATTCTGATAGAGATCGAAGGAACCGAATACTTGCGACAGCCCCCACCTCTGAAGGCAAAGGGTCTCGACTGGAAAAGATACTGTCGGTTCCATCAGGGCCATGGTCACACCACCGAGCAATGCATCCAACTCAAGGATGAAATAGAGGCCCTCATACGATGAGGGTATCTCGAAAAGTACCGAAGGGACCCGTCGGCTCGGTCCCTTCCCGACCAACAACTCCAACCGACTGAAGAGACGGTGAATAATCAGCCTACTGCTGGAGTCATCAACATGATCTCTAGACGACTGGATCGGGGGCCGACTGAAGAGGAGTCAACGAAGAGGCCGCGCCAGGATAATGTAATCATCTTCACAGATGAGGATGCTCAGAGAATCCAAACTCCCCATGATGACGCTGTTGTTGTCTCGACGACGATAGCGAACTATGATGTAAAAAAGATTTTTGTAGATAATGAAAGCTCCACTAATATTTTGTTTTACTCGATCTTTTTTCGAATGCGACTGTCGACCGACCGACTCAAGAGAGTCTCTACGCCCCTAGTGGGTTTTGTCGGGGAAGCCGTCACGGTAGAAGGAGAAATTATTCTTTCCATGACGGCTGGGACCGAACCAAGACAAAGCACCATCCATATGACATTCATGTCGTCCAAGTACCTTCGGCCTACAACGCCATACTTGAAAGACCCGGACTAAACGCCCTCAAGATGATAGTCTCGACGTACCACTTGCTGGTCCAATTTCTAACTAAAAATGGAGCTGGGGAGATGCGCGGGGATCAACAACTCACTCGATAATGCTTCCAAATCTCTACTCAAAGCAATGAATCTAAGGACTCTCTGACGGTCGACAAGTTGGACCAACGGAAAGAGGAGGAGCGGGGTGAACCGGCTGAACAACTGATTTCCATCCTGATGATCAAGAATCCTGAATAGGTCGTCTGGGTCGGGTTGCAGTTGTCTGACCCAGAGCAACAGCAACTGATAGAACTGTTGAAAGCTAACGCCAACGTATTCGCTTGATCGACAGCGGATATGTTCGGTATACCTCCGAAAACAATGACTCACCGACTCAATATCGCCCCAGGCGCAAAGCCGGTGAGACAAAAGAAATGGACCTTCACCCCTGAAAGGCAGAAGGCCATCGACGAGGAAGTGAACAAGCTACTCGAGGCGGGCTTCATCAGAGAAACCACATATCCCGACTGGCTTGCAAATATCGTCATGGTGAAGAAAGCCAATGAAAAGTGGAGGATCTGCATTGACTACACCGACTTGAATCGGGCCTGTCCGAAGGATAGCTTTCCCTTGTCGAAGATCGATCAATTGATGGATGCGACGTCCGGCTATCGACTGCTCAGCTTCATGGATGCCTTTGCCGGGTATAACCAGATCTGGATGGCACCCGAAGACGAAGAGCATACGGCCTTCGTGACCGCCAAGGGCTTCTACTGCTATAAAGTGATGTCTTTCGGTCTGAAGAACGTCGGAGCCACCTACCAACGCCTCGTCGATAAGGTCTTCAAAGATCAAATCGGATGAAACATGGAGGTATACGTGGACGACATGCTGGTGAAGAGTGCACAGGCTTCAGACCATGCCCAAGACTTGGAAAAAACCTTTCGCACTCTTCGACGGCATCGGATGAAGCTGAATCCGACTAAGTGCGTCTTCGGGGTAGCTTCGAAAAAGTTCCTCGGGTTCCTCATTTCTCAACGTGAAATCGAGGCCAACTCCGAGAAGATAAAGGCGATCATCGACATGTGGCACCCGAACACCAAAAAAGAGGTGCAGCAGCTCAATGAAAAAGTCATCGCGCTCAGTCGATTCATCTCTCGATCGGTTGAGAGATGCCTCTCATTCTTCAAAACCCTGAGGCAGACGAAAGACTTTTCTTAGCCGAATGAGTGCCGGCGAGCCTTTGAAGATTTAAAGAAGTACCTAGCTTCTCCGCCCCTGCTTGCAAAGTCAGAGGTCGGAGAAACATTGTACCTTTATTTGGCCACCGCCCCGGAGGCTGTTAGTTTGGTGCTCGTCCGGAAAAATGAGAGCCGAACTCACCAGCCCGTATATTATACTAGCAAAGTGCTCCGCAGGGCTGAAACTCGGTTCTTGAGGGCAGAGAAGATGATATTTGCCTTAGTCACATCCGCGCAATGACTCCGTCCGTATTTCCAAGCACATGCCGTCGTGGTCCTCACCAATCAGCCCCTGAGGGCGATCCTCCACCACCCCGACACGTTAGGACGACCGGTGAAATGGGCGGTGAGGCTAAGCGAGTTTGACATCCAATACCGACCACGACATGCTTTGAAAGCTCAAGTCTTGGCCGATTTTATTACGGAATGCCCGACAGCTGACCAAATGTCGGAGGATGGGAGCTCCAAAGAAGCTGCAGCCCCTGACTTTGACCCCGGGTCAACCTGGGTGTTACATATAGATGGAGCTTCCAATGCCCAAGGGAGCGGGGCTGGGTTCCTGCTCACCAATTTGGAGGGAGTGGTTACCGAGTACGCCCTCCGATTCAACTTCAAAGCTTCCAATAATCAAGCCGAGTATGAAGCGCTTCTTGCCGGCTTGAGAGTGGTGAAGAAGCTCGGAATCGACAGCCTCAGAGTCTTTTCCGACTCCCAACTGATTGTGGGGCAAATCAAAGGTGAATTCGAAGCACGAGATCCGACCATGGCGAAATATCTCCAGAAGGTAAGAGATCTCGTGGCACACCTCGAGTATTTCGAGATCTCCCATATTTTCAGGTCGGAGAATGCTCGGACCGACGTACTCTCCAGGCTCGCGACATCTGCCTACGACACTTTGGGCCGGACACTTATGGAGAGTCTCGAGCAACCGAGCATCGACAGGATTGAGGAGGTGCTACAACTGACGACCGAACCAAGCTAGATGGATCCGATCGTTCAGTACCTGACTGACGGAACCAGCCCCAAAGATTTCATGGAAGCCAAGCGACTCCGGTGGACGGCCTCTCAGATATGATGATGGACGAGCGACTCTACAAAAGGTCGTTCTCCCTTCCCTTGCTACGGTGCCTGGGACCGACGGATGCGGACTACGCACTCAGAGAGGTGCATAAAGGGATCTGCGGGAGTCACCTGGGGGGCAAATCCTTGGCCTACAAAGTCCTGCGGCAAGGTTACTACTGGCCCATCATGAAGAAAGATGCGGTTGACTTGGTTCGGAGGTGTGAGCCATGTCAGAAGTATGCCAACTTACAACACCGGCCCGCCAACCAACTGACTGCCATTGTCGCCCCATGGCCCTTCGCTCAATGGAGGATCGATATACTCGGCCCTTTTCTTCTGATGTCTAGCCAAAGAAAGTTTATAGTTGTCGCAATCGACTACTTCACCAAGTGGGTGGAGGTCGAATCTCTGGCGCAAATCACCGAGCGTAAGATGGAAGACTTTGTCCAGAAGTCCATCATCTTTAGGTTCGGACTACCGCACTCCATCATCATCGATAACGGGTGGCAGTTCGACAACGATGACTTCAGGGAGTTTTGTGCGAGATTTCATATCACACACAGGCTGATCTCGATCGGCCATCCACAGTCCAATAGAGAAGTCGAAGTTACCAACCGAATCATTCTGCACGGGTTGAAAACTCGACTGAACGAAGCCAGAGGTCTCTGGGTCGAAGAGTTGCATTCGATCCTGTGGGCATACCAAACGACGCACTGGGCCCCGATCGGGGAATCTCCTTTCAACCTGGCCTATGGGACCGAGACAATGGTCCCACTAGAGATCGGACTACCATCGAAATTTTGTTCATTGCAAGTTGTAGAATTTTTTTGAAAATATATTCGATCAAGAATCCTCGAGCCTAGGCTCACGGAGTGTGGTTGGAGCAAAGACGGGAGCGGATGGTTTGTTACGTGCACCGAAAGCGTTCAGGTCTGAAAATTTTCGACCTCCGCCGTGCTAAAATTAAAATTCGCTATAGCATATGGTAGAATCTTTAATTTACAATAGGACAAAACTATATAACTTGATTTCTTAGCGGGCAGGGGATGAATTGGCAAATACAACTAGGTATTTTTTTTGAGAGCAACAATGGATCGTTTGTTGAACAGCTTCAATCTTATCTGGAACACTCGGTTTTTGGGGATTTGAAATTTTCTCTCTTTATTTCCCGTCAAAAAACTTCTTATCAAAAAGACCATGAGGTATCTGCCATTAATACATGGAATGCTGGCTCAATATCTTTAGGAATATCAACTTGTTTCTTCCATCCCAACCTAAAGTTTCTAAGAGAATTGAATGAGGGTAACTTGAATTTTTGTGTATGATTTTGATAGACCCAACACCTAACAAATAAGTAATCAGTGGATCCATTCATTTCTCTACGCAGTGCATCCTCCTAAGTCTTTCCTGATCTTCTTTTTCAAATTTGTCCTGGATTTAAATGATTTTTAAGGCTTAACCAATTTTGATCCTCCGAGGGATTGATAGCTTACATAAGGTATTGAAAATGGGACATCACCACCTTTGAAGCATTAGCGGCATTCCAAATAACTTCGTCAACTCTATCATGATGTCGAAAAAGTCCAACGAATAACTTTCTCATGTCATTATATGTCATGAGATACGATTTTTTTTTAAAAATATATTTTATACATCTAATATTAAAAAATTTATAGATTAAAAGGTCAACATAACATAAAAAACATCATAGATGATATCAAGTATTCTAAATAGGGATATAAAGTCAGATTGTTTAAATAGTATGATAGTAAAAAATAACATAATCATTTTTATTTTTTACTGATATAAAAATGATTTCTTGAAATAATATTTTCAGCATCAGTTATTCGAAATACCCATCATTAAGTAGAGCATGACCACTTATTTGCTTTCCATGCATATCCCTTTTCTTTATAGTATTATCAATAATAAGATATTCATCTTCATTTGCTTCAATCTGCTAAAAAAAGTTTAGTCATTAATTATTAAAATAAAATAGATAAATATAATAATCTATATATAAAATAATAGAAATATATCACTTAGAATAATTTTTTTTATTTTTTTATTTTTTAATTTATTATATGCATCATTCGAAATTCGAGACACGATATTAGAGATGTTCAAGGAGTGAAAGGGACCATTAGAATCCAAAAAGTTCACATGGCGTCGATTCGTATAAAGATGGAAATGGGGTAAGAGAACTTTTTTTTTCAATATAAATATGATATACAAAATTATTTTATTTTAATTTTTTTAAAAAAATATACCTCTCTTGATATGCAAAACTTAGGAGATATTTTTAAAATATGAACAGATATAATAAAATAAATAAATAAAATTAAATATTGTTTAAAAATAATGCATCTCATGCATTGCATAGAGGTTATGAGCTAGTTATTTAGTTAAAATTAGTGGATATGAAAAAGAATGACTAAACATACACCTTAATTATCCATTGAAAAAGATTACAAAATTTATGCACGATCGAACTCAAGTTTGTAGGATACTATTCTACCATTAGATCATTGGTGCTGGATAAATCAACTTATAGCAAAATAATAATTCTTCGAGCTAGCGATGTCAATAAGTTATCACTTTTCTAAGATAGATTTTACTAGATTGTTGTAATTTTTATATGTATATCCCTGAAAGTATAATTTGCATATATGCTCTTTTAAGTTTTGATTTTTGCATATGCCATTGAAAATATTTCCTTAGAAAATAACCCTAACATTCACTTCTGGCACTAGCCACTGGACTAAGTCAAGATAAAGCAAGTTAACTATATTCAATCTTTAATTATTATTATGAATGACCTTGTTGCGATCAGGGGCTCATATGGCTCGATCTTTACATCCATTTTGGTGAGATATTATCTGCTTTAGCCTCTAATATGTCAAGATATCATCTTGGACCCATGGTCTCTGATATGTTGGGATGCTATTTTGGACCTCACGGTTTTATCCTATATAAAAGATGCCTTGCAAGCGGAGAGAGGTCTCGATCCCATATAAGCTAGAGGCTTCTTGACTCATAATTGATATAGGATTAAAGATACCTTCCTTCCACAACAGTAGCCCCCCAATCAAGAGAGATTGTGTATGCGAGTAAGTGGTCTACCCTTCCTCTAGTACCAATGTTACGGTCCGAACTTGGATGGCTCGATCTTTATGCCTATCTTGGTGAGGTGTTGTTCGCTTTAACTTCTAGCATGTCAAGATACCGTCTTAGACCCATGGCCTTTAGCATATCCGGATGTCGTCTTGGACCTCATGATTTTATCCTATATAAAAGATGTGTTGTCAGAAGAAAGAAGGCCTTGATCCTATATAATCCAGAATTTTTCTTAACTTGCAACGTATATGAGATTAAAGGTACCTTCCTGCCATAACAAACCCAATTGCCCAAAAACTGAAAAATGGTTCCCGGTCTAACTAAAGGATAAAATTCCTTTTTGCAAATAATAGCTAGACCTAACAGCAATGATGATGGAAGCGAATGACGGGCAATTGTGCCAAAAAAAAAAAAAAATCCAATGCCAATCAATGTACATGCAAAGTTGAAAAGAATTGCAAGGATATATATATATATATATATATATATATATATATATATATATATATATATATATATATATATATATATATATATATATATATATATATATATATATATATATATATAAAATAGTATTGCTTAATCGGAACTACCAAAATCCGACCAATACCCTGATGCAATATGGTAGGTCTTATGTATAGAATAAGTTATTGGGCATTTGAATGCCTCAAGTAGCATGCCAATCAACTCCCGGAATCTAATCCACATCCTTGAGGCTGATAATAGATTCTAGGATTTTGGAATGTTGTCCCGTTGTTTATCATTTATTTGTTGATTAAGATGAATGAACATGAGCAGGAGGGAAGCTAAAGACAAATAAGACCCTCTACTTGGAACAAGAATCCTTCTCTCTCAGAAAGTTTTGTAGGGTGCTCAAATCATTGCTACCCAAGTACTAGCTTAAATCAAATCCCCCTGATTGATTTAGAGAATAAAAAGCTAGATTTCTGGGGCAAAATAAAAGCTGGAATTCCAAGCCCATTGTTGTGACCCGAGGCTACCATTATGCGTAGACAATCAAGGCACCACTAATCTGTGACTGGTAGTCAAGATATCCATAGGTTCATTATGACCCTAAAATATCAACCAAACAGGGATTAGTCTTATGCATGATAGTACGTAGTTATGTTGATCCAAATTTGAATAACGGCTGCTTACTTAAATAAATAAATAAATAAATAAATAAATAAATAAATATATATATATATATATATATATATATATATATATCCTCCTAAATATTAAAATTTACGTGAATATCTTTTCAAAATTGATAATTATAAATATATACCCTCATAAAATATCTATTTTATATATATTTTTTTCTTTATTTTTTGTACATATGTATCCACGTCATCTAACACAAAAAATAATAATAATAATTTAAAATTTAAATGACTAAAATATTCTTATGAGTAGATATGTAAAAAGAAAATTTATAAAGATATATGTGTAAATAATAATTTTATGAGGATATTATTACAAATTTGAACCTGTAGAAGGATATACATGCAAAAATTTTAATTTAATTTTTATTTATTTCATTTAGATGGATTCGGATCCTCTTACTCTATGACGTAGTAATATATTACATAATATAACAATATGATGATAATATTGTATTATATTTTATATATTAGAATATTAAATTATATTTTAATTTTAGATAAGATGGAACGACTATGTCAATTTTATAACAACATGATATATCTTATATATTTCATAAATATATTTTCAATAAAATTTTAAAAAAATATATATAATAAGATTATAAATTCTCATTGTTATGTAATTTTCAAACCTACAACTTTATCTATTATGTGCAAATATACAAGCTATCTATCTAATATCAGATTTAGATACTTTTTTCAGAAGTATATTATTATACATTAAAGAAAATACGGATGGTTACAATCTGTCTACTTTTTAGATAAAATAATTTTATTCTATCATTTGATAAAAAGATTTTTTTTATCGATGTAAGTCAATAAATTAAATATATTCATTATTTTAGTTGTGCGTGTTTATTTTTCTCTACTAAAATAAAAAAAATTAACAAATCAAGAGAGGTGAATTACACACAAAATCGTCTAATTTGAATTTTTTACATGTATGCCCTTTCAAATATTTAAATTTACGTAAATACTCTCATAAATTACTATTTGCATATATATCCTTATATATTTTTCTTTTTATACATCTATCTATAAGAATATTTTAGTTATTTTAATTTTAAATCATTAATTTTTAACAGCATTAGATGATATGGATATATATGCAAAAAAAAAAAGTTTATAATCACAGATATGTAGATATGAATTTCGAAAAGATATTTATATAAATTGAAATGTTAGGAGGATATATATGTAAAAAATTAAAAAAAATAACAGCTAAGATGTTAAGGTTACCTCGGCCATCTGTCTTCGTGCGGACAAGTTTGGATCAATGTACCTCTGCCGTGCGGGCAACTTGGGATTTGATGTGGGCCCGAAACATCAGAGGAATGCGGGTAGCACGGTGCCGTTGGTTGCAGATTTGTTATTTAATTGAAACACAGCATGAATCAGACCTAAAACCGGACACGAACACATACAAGTTCCAGGATTATTTTATGGTTTCATATTTCCACTTAAAAGGATGTCTTTGCGCCACAGGCCATTAAATTGATCACGAGGGCAATTATTTTTACAGTTCTAACGAATCTATGCAATGCAAGATTAAAGGGAAGACAGAGATTAGAAAAGAACGAGAGAGGAAGAGGACATGGGAAGAATTTCACGACGCTGACTGATTTGTGTATTTATGAAAGATAATTTTCCGAGATAAGACCAAAAGAGAACCCAGCGGGGGCAAAAAAAAAAAAAAAAAGGGATCGAAATAACCTCAAAGAAGCAGCAAGATAGGTGTAATAACTTTCCCGCGGACCGATAACCAGCACATTCAGGCAACCACAATTGGGAGCTCCCTCTATAACCTACGTTCTGGAATTCCACAAATTTACAAGCATTAGCACAACCATAGTGATGCATGAAATAACATGAACAAGATTGAGCAGCAATTATTGTTACCATGGACATGCTCTTCTCAAGCCTAGACTTCGGATGATCCAGATACGTTTACTCAAAGCTTCAAAATGCCGATCACATGCCTGACAAACCATCAAAATTGCATGCTCATGGCGGCTCATCATTTAAGGCCCTCACAGGCGTAGTAAACTAGCTGAGCAGATAACGTGACAAAATAAAAGCGAATACGACAGCTGTGCCGTTAACAGGTCTGCTTCGATTTCTCATTTTACTTCCCTACAAATCTAAAGCATCCTAGTTATTAAAAAATAGTGAAAATAATCTCAGATAATTTTAGCAAGTAATTACCGCCCGCAACCAGGCATCTGATGAACCAAACCCCGAGCAAGACCCTCTAGATCAGGGTTCAAATTCATCATTCCATCGGGAACAGGAATTCCCAGGATAAATGATTAATTTCTTTATAAAATGCATATTATTGCCAAATTACCAACCACTCCGAATCATACCTTCTTCAGGAATAAACCCAATTCATCATGAAATTAATGCCCAGTGCAAGGAAACGAACTCCAACAAAAGACATGTCAGTGCCAGGCAATGTCAAGAGATAGCGGCAAATATTAGCAAAGAATGAAATAGTCAATAGCTTACCAAAGGATGAAATGATTAATAACTTGACCTGGTCTAGATAACCTAATATGTTGATAGTCACATTGATCTAAAACCGACAAATAGAAAAACCAGATGTTTGTAATCAGTGATGCTATACAATTTACGTAGTTTTTTCTCTTCTGGTTTCTTATAATTTAAGGAGCTGCCGTAGCTGACAAAAACCTTTCTGGAATAACTGGGAATGATGCGCCAACCCATCAACCACGGTGCAGGCCGTAGATGGCAACGTAGTACCACAAACCTAAACATCCTTCCAGGGACGGCCACCATGCAATGGTGCAACTCCTTCCACTGATGATACTACAAGTAATCTGAAAAATAAGCATAAAACCAAAAAATGGATTAAAAATGCTGTAATAAATCATATTCAAGATTTACATTTTAAACTTACAAATTAATTTCACTATCCCAGTTGATGCCAGATAGACTTGAAGCAAAAAAAGATTTTGACTCTTTAAACAAGTTGGCAACAGTAAATTTAACACCAAACTGCACAATGTAAAGATCTTAAGTTAATTCCAAGTCAAGATACGGTATCATACCAATATAGTTCGATGAGGCCAATTGCATAATAGCTATGCAATTTTAATGCCTACATATGGTGATCCTACCACATCCCAACTATAGTATTTGCTATACAGGTCTATCTCCAATTAGATTCTTTAGTTATTTTTTACATTTTAATTATGTATGATGGGCTATTCTGGCTAGGGGCCTCAAGCCTACGTGTCAAGGGCCAAAACAAGCTTGTCCCTAGCTTAACAATCCTATTGCTGGTCAAATCCACACAAAACTTGCTTAGATCAAGCGAATCATGATCTTGGACATTGAATAACATACCCAGTTCACCAATATGGTTGTACGAAAAATCATATAATAATTTTACATAGTTGTAGCTGGCACCTAGGACATCATCTAAAAACTCACAGTTCAAGTGTGGCATCAGGAAACAGTAAATTGATATCACTTGGCAAGATTGGCGAAAAAAAGAATATGTCTACAAATGCTTGAAAGATTTTCAAGAATACAGGCAGGCCTTGGTGCAATGTTGAGGTGGCTTCATTGTAACCTAGATATCACAGGTTTGGAAAATGGAAACGGTCTCTCTGCATATGGAGGCAAGACTGCATAAATCCGACCCTCCCCAACCCCTGGGGTAGTGGAAGCCTCATGCACTGGGATGTTCTTTTTTACTATAATTTTCAGATGCAAACCATTTTGTATAATCCATACACTATTCAAACTGGTAAGAAGCATATTCCACATTTTTCTTTTTTTTTTGTATGGGCAGATGGCATTTTTTTTTATTTTATGAGAAATCATCAATGATATTTTGTGTTAATCAGACAGAGGTTCAGCTCTAAGCCTTAAAAAAGCCCTGAAAATATTTTTTTTTACTTCACCTTGTAAAAGGCGTAAATGTTGAGCCAATGAAGGCTATTAGTTTCATTTAACAGGATAACAATAAAAGTGGCTTTCCCTCAAATCAATGAGAACAAGATCTTATAAAGATACTCTAAATTACAACAAATTTTGCCATGATAAAACGATCACAAGCATCTACCACTTTGGATTAAAAAAATCACTTTGTAGTGCAATAAATATCATTGATTAAACTCAAATATGTATAACAAATCTCAGTTGATCTTATAATTACAAAGTAGAGCACAATATTGGAGCATATGCAGACTTCACGCCCATAGCAGTTTTAAACTGTAATCTAGTTTAAATCATGCAAAAAATCTCTGCTAGCAAACAGCAGCCCAAAGCCTAAGAAGTCATACAATATTACCACATAGCCCTACATGAATTACATCCAAAATGCTTAAAGATTAGTTTCTGAATCTTTTGACATATAGAAACATTCATTCAGCATTTCCTGGGGAGACATCAGAGCTAAGAATGGTCAGATTCTGGCAAGAGAATCACGTACAAAATGGTTCTGATTTTACAATGGGTTCATGATCTCAGAATCAGCGACAATCGAGCTTTTCTTTAATAAAACGGCAAAGAGTTCTAGAGAAATGCAACACATATCAAAGACACAAAAATGATGTATTCTCAAAAACTTTAATGCAATCACTCAGATGTATGGTTACCCTAGGCAACCTATCACCTGCAAAAAAGGTTCAAGAATGTCAGATGAATGACTTGCTCTATACTTTTAATGCTCTAATACAAGTTACTGCTTCCCACCTCTGTAAAAGCAAGTGTACGAAAGCCAAGATAACATACGCATTCTACCTGGTCCAGCAATATAGATTCAGCTACAATAATAGAGAGCTCAGATTTTTCACTTGTACATCTTTATGGGGTTCTTTCAAGTCTAATTTCGCATTCCAAATGTGGATTCCTCTCTCACTTCAATGGAAAAGAATAAGGTTTTAAATCCCATGGGACGGGACTGTCTCAGTTTTTTCATAGAATGGAACGCGCCGCCGTTCTACCTCCTTCCAACACATGGGATGGTACTCTGTCCCAGTGTCCCATGGGACATGCCGCTGAGACCTGAATCATTGAAAGAGAACACTTTCCTTAAATCAACTCAGGCTAGCTGCAACTAAGTGCTTTAACCTTCATGTAGGCTTCTTGTACTCCATGTTGCATTACATTAAAAGACCATGGCACATACTTATGTTTCAAATTAATGCAGTATGCTGCTGTTCCCAGATTTCCATCCTCTCAAAGCTGTTCTTTAGCGCTTATGTAAATCTTTAAAAAAACTTAAGTTTGTCATAGATCTTATCTCCAACCCACACTTCTTTTTAGAGTTTAAACATGTCAAATCTCTATTTCAACAGACCAAGTTGTAGACATATGTATTTCATTGTAATTGCTAAGACCCACCATTCAACTTTAAAAATCCAAGACTATAGAAAAATCAGCCAAGACCACCCCAAAAATATTGAAGAAGCTTTAGTGACCACTCTCTCCCTCTAGGGATCAAGAAAAATGAATAAATTTCATAAAATGAATTCCATCTTGCAACTTCAGAATACAAGACAATAGCAGAATGTGCCAAAAAAAACCTAAAAACAATTGAAGAAGATCAAGATACCATCTCTCTCTCTCTCTCTCTCTCTCTCTGTGTCTCATGCAGGAATGATTTTCACAAGTGTGCTACCTTTAAGATAACAGTAACTGCTTACCTGATTTACGTGCTCAAAAAGGACCTAAGAAATCAAAGTGCTAGCAAGTAATAGAAGTAATAACCCAAATAGCATTTAAATCACTTGAAATGGTCCATAATGTCAAATTCCTGAAGTATAATATTGAGTGTCGAGCCATTCCTGAAGTATAATTCCTATTCCCTTTCATTCTCCAATTCCATATGCCACTTAAATCATGAGAAATAATATTCATCTTTCCCTCTGTTCATCCTTCCTTTATTCTGGCATCTGATTTCTGTGGTATAAGATAATTTAGTATAAATAGATTTATGCAGCTTTTCAACAAAGAGACAGAAAGCTCTAGCAGGCCCTGTCGCACCATTCTCAACCTTTCAGCACATTATCCCCTCAAGAAGATCTAGAAACATTACTAATCACCTTTGATTTACCAAATGATCATTTATTCAACCTTGTACAGCCAATCACACTCCAAAGAAAGAATATTTTTATGTACTGGTGAGAGCTAGACAATTCAAGATTATTGATCATGCATCATCAGAAGATAGCTTTCACCCTCTCTTGTCAAAATGGAATGTCTAAGCTCATGCTCACATGTTGCTAATGAACAGCCCAGTGTAAGCCCTTTTGATAATATAATAAATCTCTGTGGTTCACTTACAGCACAACATCTGCCTCCCTATGATGGATTAAATGGTACCAGTACCAGGACCCTAACACTCAAGCACAGGTCATTCACTTAGATGAAAACCAATCATAATAAGGTAATAATGCGTGCAAGTGTGTATATCCATGCATATGTACATTTCGCCGCCCACATGCATGCATGCGCACGCGCGCACGTGTGTGGGTGGGTGGGTGGGTGGGTGTGAATGCAGTTCAATTGCTTAAAACAGAAAAGAATTATTTGCTATCATTGAATTGAAAAGAGTAAATCAACTTCGACACAGATAACAATCAACAAGACATGGAAGGAATTAAAAAAAAAAAAAGAAAAAAAAATCACATTTCAAGAATATCATTGTGTTAATACGCCCCAAAAACTGTGATGACATCTCTCATGTGTAACCTGGTTCCTTGAAGTTCTTAAGCACTTTGAAGCTTGGAACACTTCATGTATAAAATGGCACTCATGGACATTTATCTAATCACTAGACATTTGCGCATGCTACGTACGTGATTGTGAAGCCCCCCGTTGAATATGGTCCACAAGAAGACGGACCCACGTGGTAAAGAGGAAGCCCAGTGGACTTGGTAAATAGAGCAACAGAAGATTTTTCTTTTTAAGAGAGTCCATAAGAAGGGACACCATGCATGGAATAAAAAATTGGAGTCGAATACCAAAGTGGAATCGAAACCCAGTGTTCACTTTATAATAGTGGTGTGGTTACCCCTTGTTGACACTTCGCATATTGTAGCAAATATAACACACAAATGTTGATTTATGTCCACAATTAAATTATAAATTCCAAGAGTTTGACAGAATAAGGTTTTCAGATGCCCAAAATCATCCGTAGTAGTATCAATGAAGATTGAAGACTCTTGAAGAGATGGATTCATCGCACCTGTGAGGCCTTCCAATTACCTACTTCCGACTCAAATTAGACTCTTACTAACCCAACTTCTATCAACTAATTAAATTCCAACATCAAAAACACTAAATGAGAACCTTTGCATGAAATGAAAAAATACAAAATGTATGATCCAGTATCACCAAATTATTGATATTTTTCTTCATTGGTGATTCCATTGGCATCAAATTACCTCATCTTGCCTCTTCGAGAAATCTTCTTTGCCATAGAGATTGAGAAAACAGAACATCGGATAACCATCTCTGATATTTCAAATATCCCCGTTTTCCTATTTTAGCTACAAAGATTGGAGCCATTACCGGACACTATTTGACTGTTGAAAGATATCTTATTAACAACAATGAAATGTAAATGATAGCAAAAGAAAAGCAACATTGGGCACCTATTTCTTAGAGCACCCAACCTAACACCCCTTCACTAACAAGTGTGTTCCACCCATGGAGGTTCCACATGTAAGCAAGAAGGAATGAGTTGGGTCTTGTCCAAAATGGATGTGTTCTTTAAGCAAATCCTCCCAGCAAAATCCCAGTGGCTTATATGGTGTCATGTTTTCAGGTATCCATCATAAGTTACTCATAAACACATGTTCATCTCCAATGCAGCATTGGCCTCGAACAAAAGAGCTAGCATGAAGCATAAGGAACAAGCTAATGTAATTTTAGCAAAGTATCCAATAAGTCTAATTTTTTCAGTAGGTTTGGCTGAATTAAGATCATTCTGCCAAATGCCATCAGCAAAATTAAGTACCTTTTAACACCTTGGCAGACAAGGTTTAACTACAGAACTTCAGAAACAGAAGATCAATATGTATGGATATAACTTTGAATAACCTTGACTATCAAGTTTGATTAAATGTATTTCTCACACAAAAGATCCAACATCAGAGCAGGATCAGTACGAAGACAATGAAACCAAAAATTAAGAATGCTGTGATCTTGTGAAATAAGAGATTTTGTATTGTATCCATAGAAAAGAAATTTTTTGTCACTTTTTTTCCATTGAAAAGTTTAGCTGCACATTGTGAATTATAATAGGCATTTGTGGACTGCATAATCATGTGAAATAAGTCTTCTCTCATTCTGTTACTTCTCCTATGGTCCTAGGTCCTACCAAGTGTAAGTATGAGATTCAATGATAAGTTACTCAAATGAAGGAGGTCTCTTCCTACCCAACTAATTTTTAGTGCAATTGGCATGCTCTGGTCATGAAATCGTTAAATAACATGTCAAGGGTCAAAGCAAGGCCTACAAATAGAGGAAAGAAGTGGCAAGGTGTGACAAAAAGGGTTAACATTCTAATCTTATATCACTTAGATGCTTAGCAAGGAGAAAACATGTTGCCACTCACTTAGAATCCCTATCACACAATTCGTGGTGTACTAATTGCATTTTAGAATAATGCGAAATATCAACAACTCTAATTCCATTTATAGTTCAAAAGAAATATTAAATCGTCTTTATAAAATAGCAATCAGGACCAGGATCCTATAATTGCAATGATGGGTTGACCAAAGCACTCACATCATAGTAGTGCAAACAAGCTGACTGACATAAGGTACTCATTTATATGCACAAATTGTTCTTCTACAAACATTATTTGTATGAGAAGTGTCATGTAGCCACCACTGCTACCAAATATTCAAGTCCCAAGAGAACATGTAGAATTTTCATGAGACTTAAAGAACATGAGTAAGGGCAGGAACTTAGCTATCTTCAACTCTTTTCATTAAGCGATTTTAAAAAGCAGGATGCTGACGAGAACCCTCACATCCCCCATACAACCTACTGAACAAATAGACAGGTGCAATCATCAAGCTTTCCAAGTCATTTTAATTCTTAGCCTCTCAGGTGCAGCATCCTGATGTCCAGAGAAGGCAAGAAATAGGGAACCACTTGGGCCCAAGTTTCGAAATACAGCATTATCTACCAGAAAGAGATTATAGGAAGTGTAAGTAAAAACTTTGCATGCTCAAGATCATGCCCAGCAGACCCGAATAAAGATGATAATCGTCCTTAAAACTGAGCATAACCCACATGAAACTTTTTAAAAAAAAAAAAAAAAAAAGTAAGCTTGATCTATCTCAAAATTTGCATAGAATTTCCCAGTCATACCAACAATATAAATCATATGCAAAACCCTAACATAAAACTTATATAATACACCACAATATAGGGAAGGGATGATTGACAAGATCATTAGATCAGCAAATCATTTAGCCATATAGACTCTCCTTGAACAATAACTTGCCAGAAAAAGATACGTGTTCGTTAAACAATCACCTTCGCCTCAACAAAGTAGCTTTCGACTAAACCAGCGCCTCCTCCAATCGATAAATAGAAGCTCATCAACTTTTTTTTAAAAAAAAAAAAAAAGGATACACGAACATAAAAAGAGGAAATTTAAATTCTAACGTTGAAATTAGAAGTCTGAGTGCCCACGATCTCTAAATCAGAACAAAGAAAAAAAAAATCATTCGTCTACTTCATGTACAAAATAGAAACAGAATCAAAAAGAAAAAGGACAGGAGTTCCGAGCTGCTCACCAACATCCGCTCGCTTGGCACGCTTGATCTTCTCGAGCTGAACCTGGGAATCGACAAAGATCTGCATCCGCTGGATCTCCAGCCCCCGGGCAAACTCCATCCGTTGCTTCTCCAGCTCCATCATCTGCCGCTGCTTCGCCCCCTCCACCCTCTCGTAGATCTCAGCAAACCTCATGATCGCCCTCGCCAGCTGCCGGATCCCATCCCCCTCCCCTTCCTTCGCTCCCCTCGACCCCCTTCCGGACCTCGATGACGACCTCGCCGACGATCCCGGGTCGTCCTCCTCGTCATCCTCCACAGCCTCCGCCGCTGCAGCGGCGGCCGCCCTCCGGAAGAACGACGAGTTATCGACAGCGATCGCAGCCACCGGGCGCTTCTCCGAGGGGCGGGCTGCGGCGGCCGCAGCAGCCGCCGCCGCCGCCGCCGTAGCGGCCGGCAGGGGAGAGCCCTTGCGGTGGTAGGAAAGTGGGAGAGCAAGCGGCGGCGAGGGCTTCTTGGCCGGGGCGGAGGATCCGATGAGGGCGTCGAGACGGTCGTAGAAGGCCCACTGGCTCGCCGCCGGGCCATCGGAGGTGGTGATTCGGGCCTTCTCGATCTTATACTTCTTCTTTAGGGTATCGATCCGGTTCTTGCACTGAACGTCGGTGCGGGGGGGCCGGCGGCTGGCGGACGCGCCGCGGCGGGAGTTGACGGCATCAGCTACCTCCTGCCAATGCTTCTGACGAAGGTTACCCCGGTTGAGCTCGAGGTAGCGGTCGCCCCAGGCCTCAACCAGCGCCGAGGTCTCACCCTCGCTCCAGCAGTCCTCGCGGTAGGGAAGCGCCGGGTTCGGCGGCCGTGACGGAGCCGTCTCCCTCCCGTCCATCGGCCGTCAAGTCTCACCGGACAGAGAAGAAATCTCTAGATCTGAGGTCCAAATCGGCTCCCTCTTTCTCGCTCTCTCGCTTCGTCTCGGTTTGACGGTGGGGAAAGGACGGGGGAAGTAAAAGATGGTAGGGTGGTGGGGGGGGGAGCGGCGAGGCGCCGGCTGGAGAGGGGGTGCGTGAGGAGCATGTGCGGGTCGCCGGGGAAGCGCGTGCGCCGACGTTCGCGCGGGGGTGTTTGCTGGCGTCAGCGAAGGGGTAGGGGTCCACCGGATCGGGGGCCATCACCGCCGTTGGTTTGGGGCTGGGGTTTGACGGAAGAACGCGGTGGGAGGGGAATAATTGTAATTTTCGGGAGAGAAAAAGACGACACACCGCCGTTGGTCCGGGAACGGACGGAGGATTTTAACGGGCGAGTGACGAAAACATCCTCGTTCTCGGAGGAGGGGATTGGTGAAGGTAGGGGTAGAATTGGGAGGAAAGGGAAAAGATTGTCTCGACATGCTCGCTATCAGAAGGAGTGGGGAGCTGTTCGCCGTAGGATGAAGCTGGGTGGGGCTCCCCGGCTTTGGTTTGGAAAGCGGCATGAAGGGACGGGGAAGGACTAAAAAGACGGCGGCGCACCCGAAGATGGGAATCGCAAAATGAGGAGGAAACGAGTTCTTGCTTATACCGGTGATATAAAAAGCACGTGAAAGGTAACCAATCCCGCAGTCCCACGTGGGGTCTAGAAGTAACAGGGTCACTCTTTGCGGAGAAATTATTGGTCAGAATGCTTCCATTATGTTGACTTTTGAACATTTAATCAAACATCACCGCATCATTAATAATATTAAAAAATAATAAAAATTAGATTTAAAATAATTAATATCGATTAACTATATATTTTATTTTCATTCATATTTATCAATTAAATGTAAAATTTTAAAATTTTAAATCATCTAATGATATAAAAATATTTTATTGGATGATTTAAAATCTACACAGTAAAATCATCCTAACCAATAATCTTTACTTATTCGAACTTGCATTATTATGTCCTTTTACCTTTTGGACCGATCAACAGAACCATTAGCTGGAGCAGAGAAACTTGCAAGCATGGCATGTTACAGTGGCGCCAATGATGTCAATAAATTATACCATCAATCTTTGTGAAAAGGTTGCAAAAAAAAGTGCAAGCATAAAATGATGGAAAGAATGCCAAACACTAAAAAGCGGGGGAAAAAAAAAAAAAAAAAAAAGACCTCTAGAGAAAGAGACGTCCAACACTAGGTTATAACTTTATTGGACTTTCTAGACATTGCAAATGTACTTACCAATGGCCATTTATAAGAGTGCAAGGAAGTTATGTGTCTATCAAGCCACATATTCATTTTTGACTCAGCTTTGAGTTTCCCCAATTTGTGTCCCAAGTCAAGCTAGGGCTAGCATATGGAGATCCCGTCTAAATAAACTTGTCTTCAATATACCAAACATTAATATTCAGAGTATAAGTTTTGGTACTTTAATTTAAGAATAAATTACAAAAATTCTTCAAAGATAAAGAATAAATTATATTTATACCTAATAGTTAAAAAATCTATTTTTATCTCTCTTAATATTTATTTTTATAAAAAATTTTAAACCATAACTTAACAAAATATTAATCAAATCATTAACCTTAAATGGGATGTATCATTTTTCTATTTAAAGGTATCTTTGACTTTTAAAATGAGAAAAACGGTTTCACTAACGTCATTAATTTAAAACTGAATTTAAGTGTAGATTTTACAAACTATTAGATGTAAATACAATAAATATAAACCCCATGAGAATTTTTAGAATTTATTGTAAATTTAAAATATCTTTTAAATTTTAACGTACTCCTCTAAATGGATCGGACCCGGGCCCGAAGCCTGCGCACACAGAAAGGTCAGGTCAGGACCAAAATTGTTGAACCTCTTACATATGCCCCAGAGTTTTCAACATGTATGGCCAGAGACTGCTTCTTTGTCATCCATGATGGCAAGTCCTAAATAATAGGCTAATATGTACAAGCCCTGATTAACTCCCTTGCCTAGGCAAACTTTGCGGTCATTATATAAGTTCTCAGGGCGCAACTCACATGTTAGTAAAACCACAATAACTTCCTAGATTCATATCTTATAAAAGTAGAAGCATATGTATCAAATCTATGGGATAATAGAGAACATCAATCTCTTAATTACAGTGCCCCGAGCTTCATTATTTGTGTAGACAACTTCAATTGATTATTAGTTGTCAAGTAGATGCTATAAATAAACAAGCCCTAAAAAACACCTTCATAATTTTTTTTTTTTTCTTGGGGAGAGAGCTTTATTTTGCAGCAAAGTCCTAAGGCAGCTCAAATCAAATGAAGTTCAAATATTCACATGCATGCTATCGTCCTGACTTCTGAGATTAATACTCTACCATCTCTTCAAATAAAATCTGGCCACCACCTAAGTTAAGAAGAGAAATCTATCATAAGCATTTAACATACTATTCAAGAAGGATTTCCGACAATATACAAAAATTATATTGCATGGCCTGCCTTTGTCTTTTATCTACAAAACAAAATCATGAATGTAGATTAGTCTTGCATCCTGCACACATATACGAAGTGCTAATTGAATCGGGCCTTGACTTGACTTGGGCATAGTGGGTGAGCTCGAAGCTTATTAAAGGAGGCCCAGGTGGGCCAGGACCCATAGTTGGTCCACCCACCACCATTGTACCGTCGGAAGGGGGTTCCCATGGTGGTTGTAATCTTAGTAAAAAGGCTCCTCCTACGTTTAATATAAGTTTCTATTTGAGAAAGATAATTACAACAGTTTGAGATAATCTGGATATGTTATAAATGATTTTAGGTAATCCAGATATATCACCCAACCAGACAAATAGGTTTTAAGAGATAATCTGGAAAAAATTATCATCTTATGGAACTCTAGCTTCTGTCAACTTTTATAAAACCGACAACCACCAGCAGAAGAGTGCTTCCTTGGACTTCTCCCTCTGTTAACAAAAGTTTGAGATAATGACTTCCTAAAAATGGCATGGAAGAAGAAGGCTGAAAGAGGTGTTCGATTATTGAGTTGTCCTTTGATCTTTGCCTTGAGAATGGAGAAATTATCAGGCAGACCATATCCATGTTGGACCTAGGATGAAATGAATCCACTTATAATTATTTCATCCTGGACCCACGGTAAATTTAGTCCACTAATAATTTCTCTTAGATGTATTATTTAGCATGTATGGTTTGTTGTGAGATACATGCGAGATTCATTTTTGTATTCGAGACACAGTCTATCAAATCTTTCAAAAAATTCTGTATTACAAGTATCTCAATGGACTCATTTGATTGACGAAATGTAGAGAGGGAAAAAGACAGTTATTGAGAAGTAGAGAAGGAGTATTTTATTTGATTGGAGTTTTTAGAAGAGAAAGAGTGAAAAAAGTTTTTTTCATGAGAAATTATTTTTCAAATTTCATAAAAAGTAAAAATCTATGAGAGAAATAGATTTTGGCACCTTCTTTTCATGGGGTAGAAAGTAGTGGTACTTTTTTTTTCTCAAAATATCCTTTATCAACAGTCAAGATTTTTTAAAATATCAATAGATGGTTAAAATAAAATATTGAATAGTGATATAATATTATATTAGTATTATCTTAATATTTATATGAATATAATATTAATATCAATTATCAATATTATATTATTTATTATATTTTAATATTATTTTAATATTTACACTAATATAATATTTTCATTAATATTAATATAATATTTATATTAATATAATATAATATTTATATCTATATTAATAAATTTATTATATTAAATATTAATATTATATTGATATAATATTAATATATATATTAATATTATTAATATAATAAATTATTATGAATCTTCTGTTATATTATAATATATTAATAATATATTAATATTAATATAAAATATAATATTAATATTTATATAAAGTTTAGAAGCAAAAATGTATAGTTTTCTATCTACTAAAGGTCTAATAGATATTTTATATAGTTTTTTTCAGAAAAATGGATGTTCAACTAAATATAAGCTATTCTGTAAAAGTTACTTTTTTATGGTTAATCAAACATATTAAAATTTTATTTTCAATAAGTAATTTTTCTGAAAATAACTTTTTGAGAAGAAAAATTCTTCTCACGAACTAAACGAGTCTAACATGTTTTTGACATATGCTTGCTAGTTAGTTATTTTTTCAAGAAATTTTCTTGTAGAATGGCTTTCTTCATATATATATATATATATATATATATATATATATATATATATATATATATATTAGCAAATTATTTTCTTAGAATGATAAATTATCTAAAAGTCCCATTTTACCCCAGATATATTATGACTGATAAGGAATTCTTTTTGATAAAATAAGATCAATAAATATTGAGTTTATTTATATATTGTGTAAATCAGAATCATGAATAACACAATATCATAAATTTGAGGAAAAAATTTAAGACAAAGCAGGATGATTATCTTTGTTGGACCATAGAAAGTTAACAGAACTATTCTGCTTTTCGATAAATTATATGCTAATGATTTAACTATAAATTATGCTTTACTAAAAAAAAGGGAGTCGTGATGCCATTTTTTTGTTACAATAAAGTGCATTTCACCAAACATCAAGATTTGGATAAAGTTTCGAGCCAAAGAACGCATTTGATATAGCTGAAGAAGAAATTTTCATGAATGAAAACAAAAATGTATAAAATTTTTTAATAATTTGATTAGTAAAATCACATGAGTTTGGTTGGTTTATGTTAGAGGCTACACCTTATTCAATTTTATTTGGTTTCTAAATTTTGGAACCAGGACCGAATAACTTAAGGTTGCAACCAACTCAATTCAACCCAATCAAGATCAGGTTGGTTTGGATTTTATTAGATTAATAATAATAATAATAATAATAATAATAATAATAATAATAATGATTAATAATAATAATAATTAATTATTTTAATTTGAAAAATAAACTAGCAATGGACGCTGAATTATAAATAAATGTGTAATATATTCAAAGGTATGGAAAATATTTACAAATCTACGATACAACATATTATATTACAATCTTGATAAATCAATACTCTATTCGAAAAAAGCAATAATTCACCAAAATCATGAGCCAAAAACAAAATAAAATTAATCATTTATTATATAGTGTAATTAAGATTTTGTTATATAACTCCATCTTATATATACTCGCGCGCACGCGCGTGTGTGTATATATATATAAAACTCCATCTTATATATATAAATATATATATATATATATATATAGAGAGAGAGAGAGAGAGAGAGAGAAAGAGAATGGGATTGGTTCGAGATCAGGTTACCTAGCCTCTTGAACTAATCCCAGGCGATCAACTTGGACGGTTTTCTAAATCAAAATTTGGACTTATCCATTTCTTAGGTTGGCCAAAACTGTAACACCCCGATCCATTTGGACCCTGGATCAAGCCCAGAATTAGCCCACAACCCATACAAAAAAAAAAAAGAAACAGGAAAGAAGACTCCTAAAGGGAGTCTTCTTCCTCCGTTCACCGGCTCCCAATCGAAGTCGGAAAGAGCCCCCTCCGGCTCTATTTAAGGAGGAGAACCCTCCTCTCTCCCTCTCATCGGAGAATCTCGGGTCAATCGATGGCGATCGTCAAAAAAAGTACTGCGGATACCCTTGCTGTGTCCGTCTCAGTTTCTCGTCGGAAAACCTCGCCGGCGTCGAAGGTGAGCCTCCTCCTCCTTCCTCTCTTCTCTCCTTTCCTTCTCGTGCCGATGCGCACACTCGCCGGCGACCGGAGTCGTCGGATTTTATTGCGGAAGAACCTCTACTTTTGCCCATTTTTCTTCGATTTTTTGATGCCGGTGGTCACCGCCGACCACCGGTTGGCCTCTCTAAACCCATGAGGGTTACCCCCTTTGCCGCCGGCCTTCGTCGTGTCGGCCGTAGCCCGAACGGCCGATCAAAAGGAGGGGACTTGTCGGTCCTCTGTTTCGGTCAGGAAAGAGCCCGAAGAAGAAAAGAAAAAGAGAAAAGAAAAAGAAGAAGAAAGAAGGAAAAGAAAAAGAAAAGAAAAAGAGAAAAAGAAAAAGAAAAAGAGAAAGAGAAAAAAGAAGAAGAGAGAGAAATTTTCTCTCTCTTCACTCCCTCCTTTCTCTCTCTTTCCTCTTTCCTCTCTCTACCTTCTCTCTATATTTTCTCTCTCTAGATTCTCTCTCTAAATCTTTCTCTCTCTCTTTATGAATTTTGTCTCTCTAGAATCTTTCTCTTTCTCTCTTTAACTGCATCACAGACTCTAGGATAAACTTGAGATGAAAATAAGATGATCTGAGATTGCTCTGAAATTCGTGTAGTAGATCTGATCTCAGTTCGATCCTATTCGAAATTTATAACATTTGATTTATATTAAGTCATCCTGATAGGACCTCTGATGATCTCGACCATGATTGCCTCATATGAAGGATACGAAGATTCTCTCTTCACTTTCTCTCTCTATTTTCTCTCTCTAAAATTTTTTTCTCTTCATGAATTTTCTCTCTCTAGAAGTCTTAGGGATCAGTGGAGGATCCAGATACTTAGACAAATTCTAATTTTGGTTAATCCTGAGAGAGGTCCTAGATTTGTGTTATTAAGATCGATTATCGATAATTTTTTTCATATATGATTTTTATATGATCAGGGTTATGAAGAGATGATTGTCTGCAAATAATATCGAGTGGAATATTTTGTTAAAAAAATTCATAAATCAAAAAAAAATATTGATTTTTGTGCTTGGATCAGTCACCGATAAAGGTAAGAATTTCTGTACATAATCATTATTATATATGTTATTTTATCGTTGATTTTATCTCATTGATTTTGCATCGTTGGATTTGAGATCGATGAATTTGTTATATCTGAGATACTGTTATTTATTTATGTGATTTTGAGTATGAGTATGTTATATCAATACATATATATCAGCGATTGATGGTATGATTATATGGGTATGACATATTTATTACACTACAAAATTAAAATTGATTAATGAAGTCAAATATTATAATTTCATGAAAATAAAAAGAAAGAGAAATATGGTTTGGACTGATCTTGTCACGTGGAATAGCCTGCCAGGAGCTTATGCCTGGGACAACCCCCACAGGCTTATGTGTGGAAGAATCTGATCCGAGAAAGATCATGAATGATTTGATCCGAGAAAGATCATGGCCACTTTGATCCGAGAAAGATCATGAATATTTTGATCCAAGGAAGATCAAAGAAATCGATCCGAATAAAAAATTGTCGCATGATCTTGGTAGTCCAAAGCCAAAGCCAAAAAGAAAAGGATTAAAGATGATGTGATAATAGAAGAAAATAAAAAGATAAGACATGAAACAATCGTTGAATAAAATTATTTCACTTATTAATATATAATAATATATCTCTTTTGATAAAACAGATAATCTATAAATATTTGCAGTATTCTGGACAGTGAACATCAACTTTTATGTGTTATTGCTTATCTTTATTTTCATATTATATTATTATATTGGTATGATATGGAAATTCTTACTGCCCCTTCATCTTTCTTTTCTTCTCAGAGTTACAAGATATCCATGGTTGGCTATAGTATGGATTTGTGAATGAGTAGATGCATAGATAGAATACTGTTGATACCTGATCAGAGGATTGAAGGAATGTTAATTATAATTATGCAAGTTTTATAAATTATTATTGAAATTAAATATTATGGTTGATAAGGTTGTAATGATTTAATTTGGCCTTGCATATTCTTTAGAGCTTGCTTTAAGGAGTGTGCGGCCATCACGTATCCGATCCGAATGTTGAGTTCGGAGCATGACAAAATAGTATCAGAGCTTAGGTTATGATCATTGGGGATTATGATATACGTGATAGGATATGACAGAATGGTATTAGAACCTAAGTTATGATCATTTGGGAACTATAATATAAGTGATTAGGATATGACAAAGTGGTATCAGAGTCTAGGTTTAAGATCACCAGAGATTATGAAGAGATATTAAAACTTTATGTAAAATCAATAGATGTGACAAAGTAATATCAGAGCTCAGGTTATGATCATTGAGGATTATAATATAAGTGATTTAAATATTACAGAGTAATAACAGAGTTTAGATTATAATCATTGGAGATTATGATATAAGTGATTAGGATTGATAAACTCATATTAGAGCTTAAGTTTAAGTCACTAGGGATTATAAAGTGATATCAAAACTTTATGCATGATCAATAGGATGTGACAGAGTGATATCAGAGAATATGATAGAACAGTACTAGAGCTCAGGTTTAAGGTCACTAGGGATTGTCATATAAGTGATATCAAAATTTTGGAATTATAATCAATAGAGTATGATTGATAATATCAGAGTTTAAGATTATGATAATTAAAGGTATGATAGAATGATATTAGAGTTTAGGTTATGATCACTAGAAAATATGATTTAAGTGGTATTTGAGTTTAAGGTTATAATTATTCAGAATTATAATTTTAGTGATATCTGAACTTAGGTTATGATCATGAGGAACATGATAGATATAAAAGAGAAGATTCAATATTTAGATTTCGAATCAATAGATATTAAGATGAAATTTATGCATAAGTGGCATATAATATCTATAATAGAATTGACGAGTTATATCTTGGATTTCAATTAGTAGGATGGCCTGAATATAAGAAGAGTTGACCCTGGAAGGAAGCGGGAGATATTGATATGTTATGTTGAGTATACTCGATGATTTTGGAATGCTAAACTTATATGGAAGGAAATCATGATAACTTTTCTGATTTTGATATTAATTATCTGAGCATTACAAATTTTAAATTTATCAGAAGAAAGTTAGGATATGGTCTAAGAAGAAATTTCATCATATGAGAGAGAAATATTTTTGAGCATTGAACCTATAAGAGGATCATATATGAAACTCAATCTTAGATAAAATATATATATATATATATATTTAAATTTTATTATGAGAATATGAGATACATATTTTGGTGAAATCTTTGGTTACTCAAAATATCATATTCTGAATATGATTCCTTGATCTTTCAAGTTGCATTAAATTTCAAGTCAAAAGCTTACTTTTCTAAGTGGATCAAAAGTATTTTGATATTATTGTTAATTTAAAGAAGAAAATTTATTTTGTCAGAGTATGATATACATGTTATGATGAAATCTTTAATAATTCATATTACCATCTTTGGATTAGATTTTTTTTAATTTTTTTTGTGATTGTTGAAGATAGTGAAGTGTATTAATTATTCAAGTCAAAGTTTAGATTTTTTTTTAAATTGAACTAAGACATCTTGTTAGTGTTAAATTTTGAATGACTTATACAAGGGATAAGATTTTGTATGGATTTATTGATTAATATTAAGGGTTGTGATGAAGGGAGCTCTATAAGAAATAATCAAGTTGATTCTACTTAAGGATGTTGGCTTGAGTTCTTCTAGTTTGTCAAGTTAGAAATTAATTCTTTTAAAAAGAAATATTGATTTAGAAATTATCTAAATGATTGTAAGGTAAATCTAAGGTTAACTCTAATTGATTCTAGACATGTTGGATGCCTGAAGAGTGGTGAAACTTATGCAATGATTTCAAACATAGGAAGTGGATCAAGATTTAATTTTTATATGCTATACCCAAAGGTAGTAAAGATAAAAAAACTTAAAATTTTGCCCTAAATCTTATATGAAATTTGAAGATTGGATCTATCCTGAATTGATCTAACATATAAGGATATTTTTATCTTTGATAGACTTATATAATTTGATAAATTAAGATTAGAGTGCGCAGCAAAAGCATGGTGGATTAAATTGATTAGAAATATTAAATTTTTGATTCAAAAGATATTATGGAATATATTAGTTGCAAATAAGGAAAGATTTTATTGATAATGAAAAGATGCTATAAATTTTGATCTAATCTGATCATAGCCGAATAATTTTTGTCAGTAGGTTGTTTCATTGTAGATAATGCCAAAAAAAATCTTAGATATCTCAAGTTTATTATTAACAGCTTGATAGTTCTGTTATTAGTTCAAACCTAGAATGTCTTGACATAGATCTCATATTTTTTTAAATTTAATACTGTTATTCAAACTGATATAGAAGATTGAGGTTTTCTTAAGATAAAAGTCTATCTGTTAGATTAATTGGAATATCAAGAGAAGAAAGAAATCGATGATCGTGAAGAGTGTTCAATATTCGATTTTTTTTTATTTTTTTTTTTTACATCATAGGTAGTCTGAGATAATTATGAACTTTGAGTGTAATGTATTAGATAAATAATTAGGATATTTTAATACAAGATCAAAATGTTACTGTTCTTCAAAAAAAAAAAGAATTGAGAAATCAATAAGAAGGGGTGAGTTTGAGATTTCAAATAATTTTTGTTATAACAAGATTATGAGAAATAAATAATATATAAGATATTATCGTAAGCTTGAGAATGACATGAAGAATGTATACTTTGAAATATATATCTCGAATGACATAACTTAATTTCGAAGACGAAATTATTTGAAGGAGGGGAGAATGTAACACCCTGACCCATTTGGACCCTGGATCAAGCCCAGAATCAGCCCACAGCCCATACAAAAAAAAAAAAAAAGAAACAGGGAAGAAGACTCCCAAAGGGAGTCTTCTTCCTCCGTTCATCGGCTCCCAATCAAAGTCGGAAAGAGCCCCCTCCGGCTCTATTTAAGGAGGAGAACCCTCCTCTCTCCCTCTCACCAGAGAATCTCGGGTCAATCGACGGCGATTGTCGGAAAAAGTGCTGCGGATATCCTTACTGTGCCCGTCTCAGTTTCTCGTCGGAAAGCCTCACCGGCGTCGAAGGTGAGCCTCCTCCTCCTTCCTCTCTTCTCTCCTTTCCTTTCCGTACCGGTGCGCATGCTCGCCGGCGATCGGAGTCGTCAGATTTTGTTGCGGAAGAACCTCTACTTTTGTCCATTTTTCTTCGATTTTCCGACGTCGGTGGTCACCACCGACCATCGGTTTGGCCTCTTTAAACCCATGAGGGTTACCCCCTTTGCCATCGGTCTTCGTCGTGTCGGTCGTAGCCCGAACGGTCGGTCAAAAGGAGGGAACTTGCCGGTCCTTTGTTTTGGCCAGGAAAGAGCCCGAAGAAAAAAAGAAAAAGAGAAAAGAAAAAGAAGAAGAAAGAAGGAAAAGAAAAAGAAAAGAAAAAAGAAAAAGAAAAAAAAGAGAAAGAGAAAAATAAAAATAAAATAAAATAAAAAAGAAGAAGAGAGAGAAATTTTCTCTCTCCTCTCCCTCCTTTCTCTCTCTTTCCTCTTTCCTCTCTCTACCTTCTCTCTATATTTTTTTTCTCTAGATTCTCTCTCTATTTTTTCTCTCTAGACCTTTCTCTCTCTCTTTATGAATTTTGTCTCTCTATAATCTTTTTCTTTCTCTCTCTAACTGCATCACAGACTCTAGGATAAACTTGAGATGAAAATAAGATGATCTGAGATTGCTCCGAAATTCATGCAGTAGATCTGATCTCAGTCCGATCCTATTCGAAATTTATAACATTTGATTCATATTAAGTCATCCTGATAGGACCTCTGATGATCTCGACCATGATTGCCTCATCTGAAAGATACGAAGATTCTCTCTACTTTCTCTCTCTAGAATTTTTTCTCTTTAGAAGTCTTAGGGATCAGTGGAGGATCCAGATACTTAGACAAATCTTAATTTTGATTAATCCCGAGAGAGGTCCTAGATTTGTGTTATTAAGATCGATTATTGATAATTTTCTTCATATATGATTTTTATATTTGATCAGGATTATGAAGAGATGATTGTCTGCAAATAATATCAAGTAAAATATTTTGTTAAAGAAATTCATAAATCAAAGAAGAATATTGATTTTTGTGCTTGGATCAGTCATCGATAAAGGTAAGAATCCCTGTACATGATCATCATTATATATGTTATTTTACTGTTGGTTTTATCTCATTGATTTTACATCGTTGGATTTGAGATCGATGAATTTGTTATATCTGAGATACTGTTATTTATTTATGTGATTTTGAGCATGAGTATGTTATATCAATACATATGTATCAGCGATTGATGGCATGATTATATGGGTATGACATATTTATTACACTGTAAAATTAGAATTGATTAATGAAGTTAAATATTATAATTTTATGAAAATAAAAAGAAAGAAAAATATAATTTGGACTGGCCTTGTCATGTGGAATAGCCTGTCAGGAGCTTATGCTTGGGACAGCCTCCACAGACTTATGTGTGGAAGAATCTGATCCGAGAAAGATCATGAATGATTTGATCCGAGAAAGATTATGGCCACTTTGATCCGAGAAAAATCATGAATATTTCGATCCGAGGAAGATCACAGAAATCGATCCGAATAAAAGATCGTCACATGATCCTGGTAGTCCAAAGCCAAAGCCAAAAAGAAAAAGATTAAAGATGATGTGATAATAGAAGAAAATAGAAAGATAAGATATGAAACAATCATTGAATAAAATTGTTTTACTTATTAACATATGATAATGCATCTCTTTTGATAAAACAGATAATCTATAAATATTTGCAGTATTCTGGACAGTGAACATCGACTTTTATGTGTTATTGCTTATCTTTATTTTCATATTATATTATTATATTGGTATGATATGGAAATTCTTACTGGACAGTAAAGTTCACACCCCTTCATCTTTTTTTTCTTCTCAGAGTTACAAGATGTCCATAGTTGGCTATGGTATGGATTTGTGAGTGAGCGGATGCATAGATAGAGTACCGTTGATACCTGATCAGAGGATTGAATGAATGTTAATGGTAATTATGTAAGTTTTATGAATTATTATTGAAATTAAATATTATGGTTGATAAGGTTGTAATGATTTAATTTGACTTTACATATTCTTTAAGACTTGCTCTAAGAAATGTACGGCCATCACGTATCCGATCCAGATATTGAATTTGGGATGTGACAAAAACCCTAATGCACCCAATCATTGTAAAAAAAATTATAGTCCTTCAACTTTGCACTTTTTCTCTCCTTTTGTACGCTTCATATGCATGTAACATCACTATAATTTAGATTTAGTATTGGCTTGATAATGCGGTTGGTTGCTTTTGTTAAAGCCTCTCAACATCAAATTGGAGAATATCGTGGCGTGTGCCTCCATGGCAGCACTAATATTGGCTTGATAAGACATCTATTTGATAAATTAGATTGGAGAAATTCCCTCTTTTGGGCAAGTTGTGAGGAAATTTCACACTTCATCTATTAGATGCACGTACCTATGAGCTTCATCTCCTGTCAAAAGAAAGCGATTTAGTTGACAGGTGCATGGATCAACATATGTTCATGATGCATGCCATATGAGCCATGGAGTGAATCCAATTGCTTTTGGCAACCACGCCATCTTTTCTAGCGGAAATTATTGGTTCAATTAGGCTCGCTACACCGCCCATGTGCCTAGAACGGTGCCTATTATTTGAGCTTTGATGACGAAATTGGGGAGCAAAAGGTGATGGTGACGGACTTGATGGAAGTGATAATGAGAACTGCGATGCTTGCTGCAATGAAGAAGATGGTCCATGCCATGGTTGTACAAGAAATCCTGGCCTACGATGACCATTGGTTTTATGGAATGACACTAGCTAGCTCGTGGTTATTATATTCTCCTTTTATCATAAGTTTGAATTGGAATAATTAATCGAGAACTCACTGATAAAATGTAAATGAAGAGATTAATCATCAAATTAGATAACCAATTAGATGTACGAATCATGCCTATTGGCTTACCTCAACTAAGCTACAGTTTACTCAACTGCTACCAGTAGTGTAGGCCCAACATGATTGCAACAATATAGCTTCGCGATTAGAAAAAATATCAAGCAGGGATGAAGGTGGCTTCTGGTTGCATCAATTTTACCTCAACTAAGCTACCTATTATCTATTTAACTACTAGTATTGGTGCAGGTCCACCATGATTTCAATACTATATAGCTTGGCCATTTGAAGCAATATCAAGTAGGGCTGAAAACTGGTTGGATACTATAAGGCCATATCCATTTCTATATTTGGGTCACATAGAAATCCGTGCACATATGATTATGAAGATCTTGGATCTGGGTGTCCGGCAAAAAAAACAAATAAAAATCATTACATAGTTCATAAACATTAAGGGATTGAAAGGGTGACCTATATTTACTACAAAAAGGTCTAAGAACAAGCTAGATAAGGGATTAAACTGGTGACGTCTCAGTTGATTAATAATCGCTCAAACAATGTCGTAATTTTACCGTAGAATATAGTCATTTGAATTGTATTAAAATATTTCATATTTTAATAATTATTTTGTATATTTTTTTCTCTTCGATAAAAATAAAAATGAATAATTTTATTTTCTCTTTATGATATTTTCAATGTCTTATTGTTTAAACATATAAAACATCAACACTTCAACACATGCCCATGTTTGTATGTAACCTTTTGTTACAAGTCCTTTGAATTACAGATAATTTATAATTCCTTTTATTCATGCTGGAATTAAAGGGTAGGATTCATATTTAATGTTGAAAATTAGAATAATTTATATTATATATTTTATTTAAATAAATTTTAATATATTTGTAATATAAATTTACTCAGATAGGTGATCTAGAGTATTCTTCGCCAAATTGATCTCTATGTAAGTTTAATGACTGCATTTTAGGCCAACACCTCGTCTTTGTTAGAGTATGAAAAGTTAACAAGATAGTTCGGCTTTTAGATGAAATCCATGTTAATGACTTAACTATAAACCATGCTTAATAAAAGAAAAAGGTAGAGAGATTTAACTAAAGCTTTGAGCCAAAGAATGCATTTAAGATAGTAGAAGGAGGAAATTTCATGAATGAAAATAAAAATGCATACATATTTTTAGTAATTTGATTAGAAAATTCATATGGGTTGAGTTGGCTTACGTTAGAGGCTAAAAGTCATGAACCAATTCAATTTCAATCAATTTCTAAATTCTGAAATCAGGACCGAACAAATTAATGTTGCAACCAACTCAACTCAACCCAACCAAGATCGGGTTGGTTTGAATTTCATTAGATTACGTATATCTTTTTTTTAAAAAATAATTAATTAATGTATTTAATTTGAAAAATAAACTAGCAATAAAAGCTGAATTATAAATATACATGTAATATATTCATATATTCAAGGGCATTGGAAATATCTACAAATCTACAATATAAATGTTACGGGACAATCTTGATAAATCAATACTTTATTCAAAAAACCAATAACTCACCAAAATCATAAGCCAAAAAAATAAAATTAATCATATATGGTATAGCATATTCAAGATTTCATTATGAACCAATTGTATGTATACTCATGTATATAAGTGCATATATCGATAATGGGGTTGGTCCGAGACCAGGTTACCTAGCCTCTTGAGCTAAGCCCGGATCAACCTGGCCAATTTTGTAGATTAAACCCCAAACCAATCCAATATTATTTGGATCTGAACCATCCAGCATGACTAGTCCACTTTAGTTCTTGGGTTGGCCAAAAACCATATATACACCCTGTTGTTATAAATAAATTACATTGTCCTTCAACTTTGCACTTTTCTCTCTTCCATCGTATGCTTCATATGCATATAACATCACTATAATTTAGATAATATGGTTGGTTGCTGTTGTTAAAGCTCTCTCAGGCCCAAACGGGAAAGGATCGTGGCGTATGCGTTCATGACGGCACTAACATTATGTAGCTTGATAAGACATCCATTTGATAAATTAGACCGGAGAAATTCCTTCTTTTGGACAAGTTCTAAGGAAATTTTTACACTTGACCCAAGAGATCCACACTTGAGCTTGATAAGTCGTCGATCAAAGAAAGCGATTTAGTTGACAGGTGCATGGATTAACTTGTGTACATGATGCACGCATGCCATATGAGCTATGGAGTGAATCCAATTGCCTTTTGGCAACCACGCCACCTTTTCTAGTATGAAACAACTGCGGTGCAGAATTATTGGTTCAATTACGTACGTTACACCGCCCATGTGCCTAGAACGATACCTATTATTTGAGCTTTGATGAAGAAACTGAGGAGGGAAAAGGTGATGGTGATGGACTTGATGGAAGTGATAATGAGAACTATGATGGGTGCTGCAAAGAAGAAGATGGTCCATACCATGGTTGTACAAGAAAGCCTACAATATGACCATTAGGTATTATGGAACGAGGCTATTGTTCTTTGATCATAAGTTTGAATGGGAATGATTAATCGAGAACTCACTGATAAAATGTAAACGAAGAGATTAATCATCAAATTAGATAGCCAATTAGATGGACAAATCATGCTTAATGGCTTACCTCAACTAAGCTCCCTTTTATTCAACTACTAGTACTGTTAGAGTAGGCCCACCATGATTGCAAAGATACAGCCTTCTGGCCATTCGAATCAATATCAAGTAGGGGTTAAAATGGTTTCCGGCTGCCTCCATCTTACCTCAACTAAGCTACAATTTATCTATTCAACCACAAGCATTAGCGTAGGCCCACCATGTTTGCGATAATATAGATTAGCTATTTGAAACAATATCAAGTAGAACTGAAAACGGGTCAGATATATACTACACGACCATATCCATTTCCATATTTTAGCCAAATAGAAATCCTTTCATACATGGTTATGGAGATCTTGGATCCAGACATCCAGTTCAAAAATATCTAAAAATCATTACATGCTTCATTTATCATTGAGGGATTGAAATGGTGACGGGATATTTAGTGAAAAAAATATTTAATAATAGATAAGGGATCAAATCAACTTCATAAAAAATAAAAATTAAAAAAAAATGATAAGGGACCACATTGGTGATCTCTCATCAGTTGATTAATCATCACTCAACCAATGTGACAACCTTCAATTTCACTGCAGGATATAGTCATCTGAAATATATTTTAATATTCCACATTTTAATAATTATTTTTTTCAAAAATTCCAATTCTTTTATGTTTGATCAATAAAAAATGAATAATTTCATTTTATTATTTATGATATTTTCAATGTCTTTCTTTTTCTTTGGGGTACAAATGTCTTGTTGTTTAAAACATTCAAAAATATCGATGCTTCAACACATTCCAATATTTATATATAATTTTTTCTTACAAGTCTTTTAAATTATAGATAATTCATAATTCTTTTTATTCATATTGCAATTAAAGATAAGTAAAAGTGATATTTAATGTTGAAAATTTTAATACTTTATATTATATATTTTATTTAAATATATTTTAGTATATTTGTAATATAAATTTAGTCGGATCGATTATATAGATCCTTAGCAAAATTGATTTTTTGTGTAATTTTAATAGCTGTACTTTAGGCCAACACCTTGACATTGTACGATGTGCGATCTCTTTGGTAGATTTCATTCTTATCCTTTATGGTTAAGTTATTTAGATTAGTTTTCATTATTGAATTCCACTCAAAAGATGGTTTATATTCGAATAATATCCAACTTCTATTCATATTCAGATAGAGAAAATATAGATAATTTAATATGCAACGCACATCTTCATCTATTTAAAATAAATATAGATATGATTAATATCTAATTTATATCTGTATTTAATTAGAATAATATGGTTGATAAATTTGATATTAAATATTTATATTTATATTTATATTTATTAAAAAAAAATAAATATGGATATAGATGTGTTCATATGAAAATGGATATATATCCCTTTATGTACCAAAGGGAGGAGCCAAGTGGTACCGATGGTGTGGACCCTTGCTCTCCTGGATCCTTGCTGCTGACATGTACGGAGTTGGACTTGTAAGGGCCTAGTGTTTTGCTGTGTTATATTTTATTTAATTTGCTTTCGGTTGAGCGCTGGGCACCGGAAAATTTAGACCTCTGGCCTGTGCATCCACCGTCACATAGTCAAACACACCACTTTGTAGTAAAGGAAAATAAAAGAGTAGTTCCATCATCATGGAGTATCCTGAGTGGAACGAGAATGTGCATGTATTGTCTTGTAAAGCTGTACTAGCTTTCTTCTTTTTTTTTATTTTTTAAATGCTGTACATAAGCTATACTAGCCTTTCAGATTACCAAATTAGGGAGCTATCCACCAGGACCCATTCTCTTGGGGGGGGCCTCTCTCTAAGTGCGTGTAAAAGACTTGCAACGGCAGTCATTAGTCGTTGGTAAAATAGGGCCATGGTTGGAACAATGATTGATCTATTCATTATTGTATTCGGATAGTGAACAGAAGGAGTGGGGTCTTCCAACCATTCGCTCTCTTTCCTTCAATACAAAAGCAACCACCCCTCCCATCTGTATCCCTCCCCCATTCCCCTCCCTTCACCCACCATCAATCCCCCCATGCTCTTTGGCATGCAACCAAAAGAAAAAAAGACTAGACAACCGGACTCGCTTAATTGTAATCAATCACCTACAACGCATGAAAGAAATAAGAAGCAAAGAACGGTGTTGTATATATCTTTACGAAGACATCACCACCTCTGAAAGCAGCTTAGAAGATTCTTTAAAACTAATAATAGACCACAAAAAAAAAAAAAAAAGAGGAATTAAACAAAAGGAAAGAGAGAGAGAGAAAAAAAGAGAACTTCATATTTAGACTTCATTCGAGAACCTCCGAGATGCTCTCCAAATGCGGCCGCCAGACGCCGACCCTCCCCCGCCGCCTATCCCTCTGCGACGACACCTTCTCGGACAAAATCTCCGACAAGTACCGCTCGCTGACGAGAAGCCTCGTCTTATCGGTGGGGACTCCATTGCTCTCCCCATCTCTCTTCTTGTTCCTCCTCCTCATAGACGTATTCCCCGACCGAGCCTTCTCCGGCACCGACGACACCGGCATGAGGAAATAAATCTTGCCTTTCTTGAGCTCGGCATTGGGTGGCAGAATCACTGCCTTGTTGGGGACGACGCCATCATCCGACACGGCCGAAGGCGGCTTCCGAAGTACGTGCTTGGGGTACGCCTGCATGATCTCGCCGGCGCTCACCGTGCCGCCGATCTCCTCCACGCGCCCGTCGGCGTGCACGATGCGGACCACGTCCAGCGCGCCGCATGGCAGGATGCAGGAGATGCAGCACCTTATGGTCTCCTTCATGATCACTTTCAGTGTCTATCTCTATCTCTCTTGCTCTAAAGCTATGATGATTCCCTCAGGTGGAAAGGTTAAGGGAGAAGGGTGGGGGAAGAAGTGTATGTGGGAGGGATATATATTTTTAACGAGAGAATGAGTGCAGTCTGGGGCTCCTTTTCTAAGTATTGGATTGGAGGAGTGAGAGGCTTTTTGGTGAGACATGAGGGTATGATGATACCTTTGCTCTTTTACTTTTTAAGGGAGGTGAGGATAAAATTCTCCTTGCCTTGGATGAGAGGCCCTGGCCTGAATCATTGCACCCAGGTTTTGTACTTTGGGTTTGGGTGGTGAGAAAAGAGGAGAGAGAGAGAGAGATTGTTCATGGCTTCTATCGTTGTTGTATGGGGGACCTCATTCCCATTCAATAATAGGGTCGACGCGTGGGGTGGGGAATGGGAGGGGGGGGGGGGTTGGAGCGATTTCCGGCGCAGTCGGACACCTGGCGGGATGTCATTCGAGAACTGGGAGTGGGACCCCGGGAGAGGAGGGATGAAGCGTTGGCACGTGGAAGGTGTCGGCCGAGGGTTCGCGTTCGGTGTGGGGATGGTGAACGGGGGCACCCTTGGAGAAACTAGGTGTGGTGGCCGGATTTGAGTTATTTGGTGGGGAGTTTGGTGAGCCTTTCGAGGTGGCTCGAAGCAGTGTATGTGGTGGGACTCTGACACGATTGGTGGAGAATTTATGTGGTGGAACTCTGACACGATGGATGAGGCATGTGGTTGGAATATTAAGGTAGGCCCGAGCTTATGACCTATGATCATGAGTTTGGATATGTGCGAACTATTTATGAACTATATGGAATGCTACATGATTTATCTAACAAGGAGGAGTATCTAATGAACAGCTAGGATCCAAACTAAGAAGGTTTTTAATTAAAGTAAATTTAATATACATATATTTTTATCCTATTTTGTATAATATTTATTACTTATGAACAAGTTACTTGGAAGTGCTAGAGAAGATGGTACTCTATTGTGCATGGTTTCGTTTGATCATGTAGTGAATTGGAAACTGAATATTGATTGTAGGGTGTACTAATGAGTGGCTTAGGAGACAGACTTGCTGATGGATGTCCAGAAGACTTTGCACTAAAATGGTACAAATAAAAGTTGGCTACATAATATAGATGCTCATCTTGATGTGAAGGATATGTTTATGATATGGTTACATCATATGTTCTCGATTCTTCAAGGAAATAGAAAGGATGTCATGTCTGATAACTCAAGCTAATTAACATGGAAAAATACGTATCTCTACATAAGAAACAGATGGCAATTATGCTTTACTTAAATCCTGATCTATATTTCTTAAATACAGTATAACAAGTAGAGCTGAATACGTTTGGAAAATGGAATGTGATCGTGCATCCAAACTATCAAGGGAACCCATGATGAATGTTCCTTGTTTCTAAATGAGAAATGTTTGTACCTACTTGGTTATATATGTTGTCCATTTGGTTATAATAGTCAATACAAAGCTATCAAGTTCATGCTTCTTAAACTAGGTAAATAGGAACGACAAAATACCGTCTTACAAATACTTATACTTAGCGGTAAGAATTTATGAGGGCATTTCTTTTCAGGAAGACTTCAGGTAGCATCTAATCTTTTCAAAGTCTCTATAACAATATTGCGTCGGGAATTATTAACAGGGATGTAGCTTTGAGAGGAAAAAAAGGAATGAGAAAGGAGATATGATGTAAAGTAAGTAATCTTCTCATAAGGATAAGAAAAAGATATAAAGTCATTTACTATCGAGGAACCAACTGCTTGAAAGCTTCATCCAAAGTTTGAATGCTATACAGTAAAAGTTGCTGGATGTAATTAACACCTAGCCCTGGTTCTATATATATATTCCATATGTAGTGAGCTCATATAAAAGAAAGATTCCACCTTCCACGACAAACATAAAGACTATTCCACTTTTTAGCTTTAAAAAAACACGAAAACCCCTTCTAGGTTTATAATAACTAATAAATTTCAAGACAAGGTAAAGTCAGTTTCATGACAAGTATACTAGGGTGAACAAATTTCAATTATTAATATTTCCATGTCAAGAACAATTCTCCTAATTCACCAAAACAATTCTTTAAAAAAGTTCTTGAACATCTTGGGTCTTTCGTATGGGAGCTCTATTGTGGTTATTTGATGCAAAATTTTATACAAAGCCATGATGTAGGCTATGGTTGCTTCTTTCTTTGTGACTCAAACTAATTTATGTTATTTGTCTTGGTGTGTTAGGGTCATCCATACTAATTAGCTTTTTACCTATAATTCCTTTCAAGCCATAATTGATATATATGGTCATATGTATCTGGCATGGGCAGGGTCCATATATACCACTACATTGCAGTTGTATAGCCATACAAAGGATAAAAGTGATTTAAGGACAACATGCATGTCCAAATTAAAAAGGCCTGCACTTTTCTTCAAGTTGATGCCAGTTTATAGTTTCATATGGTGTGTTCACGTATATTAATTTTCCTTAAAATTTATATATAGCACGCACATTTAATCAAAGTAAGTATTTTGCTTCTTTATGATGATATGACAGGAATCTATTAAAAGGCACATATTCTTTAATTACGCACAAATCATGTTACACTTCACTCTATCGAGCTTATCTCCCCTTAGAGAATTTGGCATTTTGTTGCAATCATAACTTTGCCTATGCCTTCAACAATTTATCTTTTTATTGATTCATAAACACTTCATTTCAATCTCACCTTTTTGATAAGATTATATAAGATATCGTCACCTAAAGTATCCCTATCCATCCTTCCACAAAAAAGAAAGCATCCACATCAATCATCAAAGAAAAATATTGCCACCACAAACTTTACTTTTGCTGCTTTGGGAAGATGCTATCTTTTTTTTTCTAGTTCATGGATAATTTGCATTTTATCAAAATGAAATGCAAATTCATTTTGCAAAACACTATACATATATAGAGAGAGATGAACTTGGCTATATTCGAATAGATTTTTATTCAAATCTAATTAAGTCTAGATCAGATGATAAGGATCTCATGTTAATAATTTAAGTTATTGGATGTGATATATTATCTCTAAATTATTTACATAACAAAAATTATATAATTTTAGGACTTCTAACCTATCCATCAAGTGGTTAAAAGATATGTATCATTTCGTATTATTTAGATGGTCTAATTTTTTGTCTACTTGATGCAAAGAATGCGAGTCTCTAATTTTCATAATTTTCTATATATAAATAAATTAGAGATAGTAGATCACATCTAACAATTTAGATCATTAATATAAAATCTCTATCATTCAATCTAAATTTGACAGATTTTGAGTGAAGATCCACTCACGTGCACCAAATATCCCTCTCCATCAAATTAAATATTTTTGCTAAAAGATTGCTGGTTTAGCTTGACATGTACAACTTCTTCTCAATCCTTGTGGATGAAAGATGCAACACATGTCAATCACAAAAGAATATTGCATACATATGCATTTGATCATCACACATACACAAGTCATGTATGGATAATGCATACATCACAATCTCCAAAAGTGCTCTCGAATTCCAATCATTCTAAAATTTGCTGCTTTCTCGATACTGTGGCCTTTTAACTTGAGGTCAACTTTCACTTGTACGGCTGCCACTTCCACCGTGGAGAGGGAATGTGATTGTGGCCTACAAGGACATGCTGCAAGGAAATAAGCCTCTCAATAGAACTTCTTTTGAGGATGGATACAATCCAACTTTTTGATATCCCAAACAAGATGTGGTGGTCGGCTTTTCTTCCCCCCCTCCTCTTAATTTGAAAGGTGGCGGTGACCACCGGATTCGACCCTTTGGCTTGCTTTCTTTTCGGATGGTGGCCTTTTAATTGGGATGTGAACCGGGTTTGACTACTTTGAGCTGCTGGGGGAGGGAGGAAGGCTGTGGGATTTCGATCTAAAGTAGAGAAAATGACAACTCTTTGTAGCCAGTGAGGGCCATCCAATTCAAAAAAAGAGAATGATGACGTCCCGGAAAGAAATGCCGCACTGGACCCTCGCGAGCGGCTGGTCCGGATTTCAGGCAGTGGTCCAACTGATCGGATGAAGGTGGAGTTGGTAATTGGACCGGTGGAGCATGACCCATCATCATGTACCAAGCTAATGGAAGCATATTTATGCATTTCAAGTGTACCTTTTGTGGTATTCTAGTGTGCATGGGCCAGCCAGCATATATGTATGCATGCATGCATACATATATATGTACATGTATGTATGTGTGTGTTTGATCTCTCTCTCTATATACATATATGTGTGTGTATCTTCATCGTGGCATTATAATTAATTGTTTTCATACATATGTTCCAAGACAACACAGACAAAAATATAAAATCACACCAAATATATTAAGAAAATCAAACAATCTATTGTATGGTCCAGCTTTATGATTAAGCAATACGAGAGGGTGTCTACTTGTGAATTTGTGAAATACAATTTCATCAAGTTTCTTCTCCTACTAAAATGCAACTGTATGTTTCTTTAAATATGTGCGAAATGAACAAATCCCACATAATGATTGACCAATGAGAGGTAGCATGGCAGTCACTTCTAGTTAATATTTTCACTAGAGACCTCCTTAGAAAAAGTTTTTATGAATACATGAAAGGAATTTTCCCTTTTTACCAACAGTAGGCTCCAAAAATGGAATTATTGTGGTAAACTATAAGGGCCACCAAAAAAAATTAAAATATTTAACTAGACATACATCTTCCATGAGCTATTGCAACTGCTCTTGAATAGAAATAAATGTTTTCAAATATCAATAGTTGAAGAGTATATAGCAATGAGTATCTTTGCTATTAGAATATGAATAGTTCTGTTTTTAAGTTTTCTATTTCCATAAATGCATGGCCAACCTCCTGAAAAAAAAAAAAAAAAAAAAAACGTGATGTTCAACTGATGCATAATATATATATTTAATTAAAATTATTTAAGTAACTGATTAATAAAAACTTTTGTCCGAAATTATTTTTTGGGATTTAATTTAGAAGTACAGATGGCAAGATCCACCGACTATCTATAAAGTTTATAAATCGGAGCGATTATCATAAATAATGTATGTATATATTTGAGGCTTAAAAATAATTTTGCTCCATAGATATCCGGTGAGCCTGGCAAGATCTGCTGCATTATGATAGTTTGGGACTAAACAAGAGTATACATATTTATTTTTCTAAAGCCCTATAATTTTATCTGATCATTGACTGGGTTTGGGTCTAGAGAATGTCAAATTTGATGTAGGCCAACCAAAGTAAAATGAGTTTGGGTCCGAGGTCCAATCTTTGTGATTCAGGGACCTGTGGGTAGCTTATGATTATGGTACTTGAGGGGTAATTTACGCTTCAATTGGGGGTTTTAGTCGTATTTTTGAGTGAAGTCGGCATTTTTGTTGACCTTCGACATGCGAAGTCGGTGGTGCGCTGCCTGCTGCAGGTGCGGCTCGTAATTAAGGGCTCGCAAGTAATTCAATGTTCTACCAGCCCCTCGTAGGTATATTTTCCATTAAAACCTAAACTGTATCGAGGGATCCGTCCCTCCCATCGTCTTCCTCCTCCGCTTCTTCTCGCTCTTCTCCTTCTCGACTCCTTGGCGATCGCCCAAAACTTGAGCCACTGCCAGGCGGCCATATGCCCCCGAGGGAGGGGTCTCCGGCGAAGAAGTGGGCCCACCTGGTGGACGAGGTGCATAAGTGGGCCCCGCCGGCCTCCCACCTCGAGATTCGAACCATCTCCGTCTCCGATCTCAGGATGGGAGGCAGGGCGTCACCAATATTCGTGCAGGTATGCGGTTCTTGATGTATGATAGGTTCAATCAATCGGGCATGCCGTCATTATTCCTCAAGAAAGATAATTGGCTGATTGCTTGCCCTAGTTTAATATGATATGGTTTTTCTTGTTGCCGATTTCCACCATAAATTTTGATGGATGATTTGAATATTTATAATCTTTCTTGAGATTATATATCTGCTACTTTTGATTCACAATTTTATTCAGTATCATGTTTTTGTTCTTTCTTTAGGTATTTGATCTGGTTGGTGCCTTTAAGATGGATAAACAAGTGGTTTTCTAGATCGAAATTTCGGGGTTTCTTGGGAGAACTTTAATTTGTGGACGAACGAGAATTTGAAGCAAGAAGAGCGCGATTGACAATTTGGGTTTTCCCTAAGATTAAATTTGATGTGACTTTTTCTCCAACTTAAGAGGAGTCTGATGTATGTATGAGAATACAATGGCGATGGCTGGTTGTAGTGTCCATCTGATATGAGCTTGATACGACTCAGAATGTAGATCTCGGAGCAGTTAATTAAGGATGGTCGCCTCGATCTGCTATTAGACTGTAGAATTTGATGCCGAACCCCATTTTGGCCACCAAACAGAAGCTTGGAACTCGAATATATTATTGAAAATGATTGGAAGGACGATAATAGCAACATATCAAAAAATGAGTCACATACAGGAGTTATCACCTTCTTCGGTTAATAAACTGTAGACGTTGATGCCAAACCTCATGTATGGTCACCGAAATGGAAGTTAAGAACATAAATATGCTATTGAAAATGGATGGAAATACGAGATAATAGCAATATATCGAAAATAGCAATCATCTGATGTATGATGAGAGGATTTCTAGCTGAAGGCACTTCTCACACAAAGCAATGGACTAGCAAGTTGTTTAGAAGTTTACTCAGAGAGCCATGAGTGGGGCTTGTGGTTTAAGAAAGTAACAGCATCCAAAATCTTGCATTAATGTTTTTTTTTGCTTTTATAAAATACTTAAATTATTTTTATGAGTTTTGCTTCTATGTACCATGAACATAATCATCAAACCCTATACCGAGTACTTAGGGTTGCTTGAGAGTTTTTACTCTATATATTACGATTAAATGAATATTAGAAAGAAATGCTCTCTCAACAGTGTTCAGAAGGTGAATTAATTCATTTTGTTTGATTATTTAAATACTTCATTTTCTCTTATGCTCTTCACAAAATTAATTTAGCTATTCTTATTTTACAACGACTGCCTTATTACTTGTTGATGTAAAAGGTGCTTTTCATTTTTTTCTGATTTCCACTATTCAAATTTTATTTATACTGTTGTTAAATTTACTGCAGTTCATTTTTCAGTGTTTCAATACTTTATTTTTAACTCAATGGCTAATTGTTTTTCAGGGCATTTTTACTTTTAATTTCTCAATCTGTTATATTAGGTTTCAATGGTTCCTTGTTATATTTTTGCTTAGTTTTTTTTTAATCAAGATTTACTGTTCCTCAGATGATTAACTTTGTCATATTTTAAAAATTTATTCCAACTGGGATTTCTTTTACTAATTTCATATGTTTGTTCTACTAAGTTTTAAATGCTTTATATTATTATGTCAGACCTCTTATAGGATAATATCATGCTTGATTTCTTTCTTCCAAATTAGATAGGATTGGATTATGAGAACTTCTCATATTTCTTTGCCATTGATTTAAAAATTTTATCTTAATTGTGATTTCTTAATTTATGATCATTAATACTTTTATATTTAACAGGATTCTTAATTTTATGCCCTGATTAAAATTCTTTGTCCATATTGATAACTGTTCTTGGTTATTCTTACTTGCTTAAAATTATACATATATTTCTCTGTAACGTAGTTTGTCTTTTCATCAGAGTCCTAATTTTCTGGTTAGTTGGTTGCGGCCATTCAACTTATTTAAAATTTCTTTTGAGTGTCATAATTATTTATTTTAACTGCTGCAGGTGATTCATTTGTTTGTTTTAGATACTTTCTAATTCTTCATCTATTTTTTCTTTTTATAAGAATGTTCGCTGTCTTTCATACTTTTTCTCTTCTTTCTTTTATGTGTTTTGTTGGTATTTTGTGTTAAGCAAATGGGTTTCGGCACTTTGTTAATTTCTGTATTAGTCCTCTTATGCTGCCAAAACTAGGGTCTCATATCTGACATGGATTTTAGGAGCTGGACACAAGTATCCAGGTAATACAGGTTGTAGCTAAAATTTTTGATTTAGCCTATTAAAGGCGGAAAACTACAGCAGGCCATGGCATATCTCAGCCATGGGTCCAGAAGTGCCTTAAAACTTAGCTCCCCCTAAGACTATAAATTTAATATAGTCAGAGCCTCCGGACTCCAGAATTGACTCCCTTCAACTTAAAATAAACTAATTCAAGACTAGAATTTGGTCTCCAACATGTGAATGACCCCTTGTTCATCGAAAATCCTTGGACCTCATGAACCCTCCCTGGCTGAGAGGAATTCAACTTTGATAAATTGGCTCAAATTGTCTAAGAATTCATGTCAATGTTTTATAATACTGCAAGAGGTAGACAAGCAGCCAGGTTGGCAGCCTGATACAAAGGTACTAGCTTCCAGAGATCAAGTCAGCCCCAAATGATAAGTTCAAGAAGCTCATACGAAGAAACATGGAGAAAACTAGTAGTCCAAAAAATGAAATATATATCAGATAAAGTATACCTAGTCAGTGTATGTTCTAACTTGACAACATTAAAACTTATTCATAAATTGATCTCATTCTTTATACTTAAGCATGATGCAGAAGATCCATGCAGGTGGTGGCCCTAGCCAAGTTGCTGCTCAGGCATCTATCTTTTAAAAAATCGAGTAATGTGTTCTATATGAGGACCAATTGAGTGGTCAATCTATTTTCTATGGGGTTTATATTGCAAATGCACAGTCAGTGAAAAAGTCATGTCTCTTGCACAAGGAGCAATTAAATGTTTAAAAAAATTTTGATGGGGTCTATAATGCAAATGTGCACATTGATTCTTAAAAAATGGGTGATTTGTGAAGCCAACTTGAGGAAGGCTAAAAATGGGATTAATTAATTGTGTTTAAGCTATGCTTTCTACCATGGTTCTTGGTGATAGTAGGAAGTTTAGAATTAGATATTTTTTTAATCATCATTATTCTGTGCTAATCTATTTTATGTGCATTTGATTATGGGTGTCTCTTGTTGGTGTCAGTTGGTGTCTAGGTTCCAGATGAACTTAATGACTGCTGACTTTTTAATATGGGTTTGTACCCAAGTGTCATATTTATAACCATATCTGTGTACCAGGTGTAAGTATTCAAGTGTATGCCTACAGGACTGAATAACATTGATCCTAAGTCATGTTTTTCCTGAGTGTTGCTCCAAGTGCATGAGAAACTTTAGCGGATTGAGAAATGGTTTCTAGTTTTCCCCTTCTCCTTCCCTACAGAAGGAGGGCATTCATGCTTAAAATATAAGAGCTTGTAAAGTTTAGAGGAATCTCCACTGGGTCTGTCTTGATCAAATTTTCTATCTATAATTTACGCATGCTGTTCATGTTCTTTGTGAAGACTCTGATTATGTCTTTCTACTGTATTTGTTGCTTTGAATCTAGTGAACATGGCTTGCAGTATTAGGTGGTGGTTAATGTGGCTGCCTAGAAAATTGCATGAATCAGTTTTTACTTCATATCATAGAGACTTCCACTGGGGTTCATAAAGATCTACTGATTATAATAAGTTTTTCTCTCAGAAGAGAAGGTACCAGTTGTAGGGACAGGGACCTGCACTCAAAGTTTATCTATTCTAACCTCCTTTATTTGCTAGCTTTGTTCCAAATCCCTCACAGTGCCAGAGGAGGAAAAAATTTTGATCAGCCCTAGGATTGAGAAGAAGATTACTTGTCAATCAGAGGATGGCCTCAAAAGTCAACACCTATTTATTTTGGAAGGTATTGTGGTCCGATCAGCCAGGCTCATAAGATCGGATTGGCTCCCAGGATGTGCCCATAGCCTATGTCGGGGGTAAGGCAGCCCCACCCAGCATGTGAGGTATTGTCTGCTTTGGGCGTCCTCGTAGGGTCTCTGCACGGCTTTGTCCCTGTGGGTCGCTTTGCGGGCTAAAAAGCGCCTCACTAGGTCAGCATGGGGTGGGCCGTGGCCCAAACCGGCATGAGACCGTAGCGGGTATTGTCCCCTCTGGGAGCCCATCGGGACGTACCTCGTGCGGCGTGGGTCTCTCAGGGTTTTGTTCCTATTAGCTCAGTGGCTTGGCCATCGTGCTTTAGGGCGCCTCACTAGGTTAGCATGGGGTGGGTCGTGGCCTGGACCGGCATGAAATCGTAGCGGATATTGTCCCCTCTAGGAGCCCACCAGGATGTATCTTGTGCGGCGTGGGTCCCTCAACGTTTTGTTCCTATTAGCTCAATGGCTTGGTCATCGTGCCTTAGGATGCCTCACAAAGGGTTGGAGGATTTTGAAGCCTTGTAAGGCGAGGTGGCCTGACTGAACAGTCGATGTGGGACTAAAGTCCGCTCTCCCTCTGCAACAGTGGCCCTAGTGAGGCACCCTAAGGCATGATGGCCAAGCCACTGAGCTAATAGTGAGGGACAAAACTCTGAGGGACCCATGCCGCACGAGGTACGTCCCGGTGGGCTTCCAGAGGGGACAATACCCGCTGCGGTCTCATGCCGGTCCGGGCCATGGCCCACCCCATGCTGACCTAGTGAGGCACCTTTTGGCCCGCAAAGCGGTCCACGGGAACAAAGCCGTGCGGAGATCCTGCGGGAATATCTAAAGCGGACAATATCTCACATACTGAGTAGGGCCGCTTATGCCCGATACAGGCTATGGGTGCATCCCGGGAGCCGGTCTGATCTTATGAGCTTGACTGATCGGACCGCAACACTGGTGGCCCATGCAGGTTTCCTCCCAACAGGCTCGGTCCCCTAACTGAGGAGGCCACTGTTGCGGAGGGGGAGCGGACTCTTTAGTCTCACATCGACTGTTCAGTCAGGCCACCTCACCTTATAAAGCTTCGAAACTCTCCAGCCTCTTGTGAGGCATCTTTTGGCCCGCAAAGCGGCCAACGGGAATAAAGCCGTGCAGGGACCCTATGGGGACGCCCAAAGCGGACAATACCTCACATGCTAGGTGGGGCCGTCTTACGTCCGACACGGGCTACGAGCGCGTCCCGAGAGCCGGTCCGACCTTATGATCCTGGCTGATCGGACCGCAACAGAAAGTTTACTTTGCAGAGTTACGGGTATTGAAAAGTGCCTTTGTTTTGAGTGGCAGTCTAGGTCTGAAGTGGACAAGGGTCATTTCTAGAGGAATATAGTTGTCTTGAAGTTTGGAAAAATGTTAGGAATTGGAGAAACAAATATGAAAAATTGTATTTTCATACCTTGTAAAGAAAGGTATCTACAAATTGGAGGAAATTTAAGGAGACTTCACTGACATACCAAAGGCTGGCTAAGCACTTTTGTTGAATCATTGCCTATGTTTTTGGAGGCCTTGTTAGAGAGACTAAATGAGTGCTTCGTTGGAATTCAAACTTTGCAAAGGATTGCAACAAAGTTGGAGGGTCAACATATTTTGCTTTCAAAGATTCTTGAAAATGTTTAAATATTTATTTTAATAAGAACAAGCATGCAAGGTTCCCAGATCATTCTAGCACCCACCAAATTGTTTCTCTAAATTTTTATAGTCAAGGATAACTCTTATCCTAGTGCATGTGTTTAGAGTTAACAGGCTTCACCTGCATGGAAATGTGTTTGTTGGACAGTAGTCTTGGAGAGAGTTGTAACTTGCAAGTACGACAACAATGCAACTCCTGATCCTTCAACCCACCTTGACATCTATCTTATGTGTGACAGATGATGTATCCACCAGTCGCCTTCATGGCTAGGTAGCATGTCTTAGTCGCATCTCCTGGTTAGGTGGATGTTCCTTGATATTCCTGAATATTTAGTAGATATTTTTGGAGTGGGTGAAGAAGAGTTAATTTTGGGAGGATGGAAAGGGAACTTTGGAGCTCGACATGTGTGATGTTTTTGGGTGGAATTTGGAAAGAGAGAGAATGTAGTTTTTCTGGGGGCAAATTTATTTTAGTCAACTTCCCTTAGAGAGAGAATGATTTGTAGCTTATTATTACCTCGGGGAACTATGGGGCATGCTACTTCTGGTATTACTGGCTAACCTAAGATGGAAGCCTCTCTTTGCAGGAACCCTCAACATCAACCTTGATGGAAACCCTTGATGGAAACCCTTTTGAAAAATCTGGCATCTTTTTGTGGCTATTTTGTGATGTAGCATTTAAGCTATTTTGTATGTTAGTTCAGGCCAATTTGTGCAAAGACTTCAATTGAAGCAAGGAGCAACTTCTTATAGAGAAATTGGAGAATCAAACAATTATTACACTAATATTGGAAGGTGATTCAAGCAACTTCATATTGAATCACCTTCCAATATTGGACGCTGGAGATCTCCTTGGAAGATTGTGTCCATCTTTTTTTAATATTTTTATATTATAAAGAAGGGACATAGCTCCTTCGGGCACTTCATGACAGTTTATTTTCTTTATTGATCCTTCAGGATTCACCTGTCATTTCTCCCTACCAATGTAAAAGGGGAAAGTTGAGGCAGAGATTTTTTAACGACACCTATTTGCACTCCAGAAAGCATTTTTGCCCAGACCTGCCACACTATGCTGTGCATGGCTGTTTGTTCTCTTCCTTGTAATAGACTTCCTTCTCGGGAAGCAGCTGATCTGATTTTAGATTCATGATGCTATTTTACATCTGTTTGGCACTCATCCGTTTCTTTTCTTTCTGTCTTTTGCACACTCTCTTGTACTCAAGATTCTTCAGTTAAGACTTAAGAATAATAATATGTTCTTTATCCTAATTCCGGATTCTTTTCTTTTTTGTTTCTGGTGGGGTACTCATATTCTTCATGTCAATGGCAGTTGTAGAAATGTGAAACCCAACTGGAATGATTGGCCGAGGCCTGGTTTCCTTGTTTCTAAGAATCTCCCATACCTGTCATTAAAATACTGATACGTGAACATTGAGTAGCGCTAGCCAGGTCTCAGAGACCTATTGTATGAATTTATGTTAAAAGCACAAAAAGACCTTTCAGTAAAGTTTTTAGATGGCCCAAACTATATGTGGGCTGTCATCTCAGACCTGGTTAGCCTTTTCCTTGCAACAGCTAACACGTGGGCTCTTCCTGCACATTCAGCACACATAGTAGTTAATTTCCATCAGTGATATCATTTGCAAGATTTTGAAAACCAGCAACATCTGTATGGATCGTATGTTTTTTTTTTTTTTTTTTTTTTTTTTTTTTAATTAATCTTTTGATTAAAATGGATCATGTGTTCTCCAAAATTTGCAATATCTTAATGATGTCTTTCCATATGTTTAATTGACATGGTGATGATTTACACTGAATTTGTTATCGCTCATCTTAATGAGTTTTTTATATTTTTGGTTTATTGTATGGTGAGTTTGTGTCAATAACATCAGTTGGAGCTTTAGTAAGATGTATAACATCATGTGTTTTAGTAGATGTATAACATATAGTAGCTGTAGTAAGATGCATAACATATAATAAGAAAATTTTGGAGGGTTGGTTCTTAGATGCATGAACTCAGTGGTTGTTGAATTAGGTAGGTTTTTTTACCATCTATTCTTCAGACCTCTTCCGGCCAAGTTTTTCCTTGATCAGTAACTGAGCAACGATAAATGCAACTTGACACCAGAGTGAAAGTGGATCACTTTTCAAATTTTGATGGATCATATTCTTGTCTATGATAATAGATTCAACTGCATAGATTACATGCATATCAATTATATTTGGTTTTCTACAAAATGAAGTTCTTCAAACTTCATGTTTTCTACTTCTCGGATTCATTTCACTATCAACAAGGAAAGATTCCAAAAACTTTAAATTGTTCATTGTAGCCTCAGAAAAAAACTTTGGCTGCTGACTAGCAAAGAGATGAGGTTCCTAGACAAACCTCTTGCCGTCCTTGTCCTATGTGCTTTCAATCTTCTATTGATAAGATGAAGAATATTTGACAAGATAGGTGCAAGAATGCCAACAGATAAGATGAATGCTGATATGTGTTGCCAAGGTGGTTTCTAAGCAAACCGGATGTTGACACGTTGGTCTGGATGTGTTTGGGTGAGGAATATGCAGTCACAATTTTCTCAGAGATATGTCCATGTTCTTGAATTAAAATGAGCTTATCACTGATACTATTCTAATTTATTCCCAAGATAATTATGTCATACACAAGTTATATAATGATTGTCTAATCTTACTAGTTATTTATGGTTTATTCAAGAATCACTTGGTTTTTTTTTTGATGATTGCTCAGGATTTTTTTTTGATCTTTTTTTTTTTCCTTTAACTGAAATATTCCCAAATGCTGGTCATTGTGGAAGGGGACCATGGTTCAGTACGATGTGCATAAATGCCTGTGAGCTGTAAAAGGGAGGACTCTTGGTGCGCTGCCTGCACTAAACTAAAGTCAGGAATAACTGTGATTTTCTTTTTTGGGTACATGATGGTGCTACAGGCTTGTGAGGGAAAGCAGTAAAAGTTGCTACCAATGATATCCATCTATGCTGTTCTGTGCCTTCTCACAGCACCGGCTTTCGAAGGGACAGGGAAGGGGAGATGAAAAGTGAGTGACATGGGCGGATAAGAAGTCGAGATGGAGATTTCCAAGTTTCCAGATTCCACGGAGGATCACTGCAGTCCGTTCCTCCCCCACTTTTATTTTGGCAAGGATTTTGTATCGTATTCATAATTTATATATGTATAAAAATATGTTCAAAAAGTTTAAATATTTTATGGAGCTGATTATGGAATTGATTTTTGCCTTTCCGGGAGTCCGCTTATACCGCAAAAGTATATCATCCTCCTAGTTTTATTACTCAACCTTTTTGGCATTATCAATATTATCAATATTTGAAGAGATAGATCTATTAGTTTTAGATCTACCCTTCTTCATTTTCCATCTTCATCTCTTTTACTGAAGAACAAATTTATGATGCCTTCTCTTTTTTATTCTGAGTTTCTGTTTGATGTTGTACTCGTCTCATGCCCTTAAGGCCTAGGATTTGCGATCAGTCCCAACTAGGAAACCTCCTGGCATCCTAGTCTAACTAGAATATTAGAGAGAGGGTGATGTGTCCAATCTTGTTTTCCTCCTCTAGTGCATCAAACTTCCTAGAGGAGGTGGGTTTCTTAGAACTCCCTAGGAGGTGATGCGTGCAACCTAGTTTTCCTCCTTTTGTGCATCAAACTTCCTAGAGGAGGTGGATTTCTTAGAACTCCCTAGGGGATGGCAACTATTGTTGCAAGTTGGTCCCCCATCATTTTAGTTTTCTCGATCATAATTAAGAACATAAATATTGCCAAGCTCTTAGTCATAAAATGTCATGATCTACCAAGAGCTAAGATCATCTTAGAGAGATTTTGGTGAAGCTTTTTCTTTCCTATTCAGTGAGCTGGGCGTTCGTGCTTGGACCAAGATAGGCACATCAAAGGGCATATGCACATCAAATTGTCACCACATTAGTTTACCCATCCACCATTGTCCTTATGTAAGGGACACAACAATAGATGATAGAGGAGTGATTGTAGGGGCTACTTCTAAATTATGAAAGTTCTAGAATATAACCAATAAGCAATAACGACAATGGTAGCCATACTACATTGGTTAAACACATGACATCCCCTTCTTTTGACACCAATTGAATATAATACATACCTACTGGTGTCAATAGGTTATGTTTTCTGGCCATCAATAATTAACATGGTGGGGTATCAAATAACGTCAATTTAGACCCTATATCCCAAGTAATTAATGTTGGTTTGGCATATATCGTGTGAAGTTTGATGATTCATCTCTCATAATGCTTAGCACGCAGGAACACATCAAACAGAGATGTAGAACATGCTGCAGTCTTTTTTCTTTTTCATTTTTGTTCGGTCTTCACAATTCATTGGCTTGTGGAAGTCTTTTCGAAGGGTAGGCTGGGCCACCTGATATCCGTGCATTTTTTTCCTCCTTCCTCTACTTTTATTTTCTCTTCTCTCTTCACCTTACTTTGGTTATAACCATCATGAACTCTTCGAAATTTCCCACCGTTCCCCACGGTCCAAAATCCATGCACCATTGGAGTCTATGATGGTGCATGGTACTATGAGTCTTTTGATTCAGATTATTTTCAGAAAGAAAATATCCTCCAAAGAGAAAAAAAATTCAAGAGAGAAAAAAAAATAAAATAAAACCACAAAAAATTAAAAAATGGTGCAAATCTTATCTCTCCTGGTTCTTACCATTTGCTCCTTTTGTTTTCCTTTTTTTTTTTTAATAAAATGGATGGTGCTTCTTATCTTTTGTTCCTCTTTTTTCTGTGCTTTTCTTCTCTTTATAAAATAGATGGTGATTTTGCTTCATTCTTTTAAATTTTATTTAATAAGATAAAATAAAAAAAAAAGAAAAAAAGATAAGATGATTTAGTTGTGTTAAGATAACAATCCATAGCCTTACTTGATATGTGATGATTCCAATCCTATCTATCCTCTTTTTTCTTTTTTTTCTTTTTTGGGTAAGGTATCCATCCCCCTTCGAGGTCTTAATTACAAGAATACACCATATCACACAAGAATATTTTAGGGGACCAAGAACGTATGAGTTATGGATAGATCACATGATTATACCGATCCCATTTGCGCAGCCACTACTCGACCTCAGGGATCGAAGCTCAGACAATCACAACGCATCAATGCGTTAAGAATTAGTCCCATACCGCATGCACGCCGCGTCGATGCTACATGTATCCTACAGGGACCCCACCTTCCGGTGTGATTGCCGCATCCCTGGTTGGTTCGCAAGCCGTGGTTATGGGGCCCACACCGCGTTATCTTTCTTCTAAACCAAAAAAACCCATGGGAACCAGAACCGTGCACGTGCACCAACCATTTCAGGTCATGATCATACAGCAGTTCTTGCCCCTCCTAGCAAGGATCATGATTGCCGCTAAAATTTTTATAACTTAAAATATTAAAAAAAATGATAACTTTTAATCTATATTTGAACTTACAGAGGTTGTTAAAGTCCTCTGTGGCAATCGATTTCATCTAACAAGTACGCTAGAAATGGTCCAAGCTTTATGAAATTTCAAATAAGATTTCTCTTCTTCATCTAAATTTTATGTAACATTAAATGATTACAACTGGATTTTCAGATTACTACATCAACCAATATATGCCACAACACCGCTCAAAAGGATAGCAGCAATCATATATAAATCATTATTTTTACCAAAAAAAATCATATATAAATCATTATAGAACGTTAGAACAAAAAGGGGCATACTATCACAGGTTTTTATTTTCCGATAAAAAATATTTCTGATGGCAAATTGGGCAGCATCGTTGAAAATTTATTGTTAATCAATGTATAATCTCAAGCTGCCGTCATTTTTTGTTAAAGACATAACAAAACAAATGATAATGGCTATTATGTTGGGTAGAAAATGCACTTACTCATAAAAAAGACCATGCACTCATAATATTTGCAACAATGTCGGTTAATATATCTTAAGTGTAATAAAGAATCAAAAAAAAATCCCGGGTTAGCATAGCACCTAACAAAACATTTTGAAGGCCTCATATAAGTCTTATTTTTCATTATTGTCTATAATTACTTTTTCTCATAACAATTAATAATTTGTGATAAAATTATTATTATATTTTCAAATAACTCCATGGAAATGGGAGCCATTATATCTGCTAGAACAGTAAATGAGGGCACTCGTTCTCTGAGCATGACCAATGGGTATGGGCGGATATGTCGTCCATCAGTTAGGTCAAGATTGATTTTGATGGGAACCATATTAGCTCTTCACTGAATTTGCCACCTTTTGGGTTTCTCTGGAATTACACTATGGGGAGTGGTCCTCGGTCTCGCGGTCCAATCGATGGCTTATCCACGAGATAAAGTGAAGAGGACACAACGCACATTTGCTGGAGATCACTCTGCACTCCAACTGCTACATCTTATATTCCTTTCTCTGCCTCCAAGTCTCAACCTTTTCTATGGTTTTTTTCCTCCCTTAAGCATTCCTTTAAGCAAGTTGAAAACACCACTTATTCCAACGTTTGCCATGCATTCTACGTCAACATGTCCAAGCTGCAGTACTTTAAAAAAAGGGACGTGGATAAGGGGTGTTAAAGTTTTACCTCTAGTTGTATATAGAATAGATTGAAAAAAAAGATTGATAGGAGATGAAGAATGGTCGGAGAAAACAAAGGGTGGAAAAGCAAAGATAGATAAAGAGAAGATGGATGATTCTTTCATTCATCTACTCATATATTTAGCAAAACATAGAATGATGAATCAGAATAACTTTAGGAGGAATAAAAAAAAAATTGATGATATTTGTACGATATTTTTATTAAACTATTCTTTGATAACATGTTATTATTATCAATTTATAATATTTATTTATACTAAAAAAATAAGTAATGTATAAATTTATAATCTTTATAATTTATAATTATATAAAACATATACAAATACTTAATTTTAATTTTATGAGTTAATTATTTATGAATTAATATATATTAATTATTTAAAAAATTAATTTATTTATAATTTAATTTAAATAATTAATTAATTTCATACAAATAGTTAATTAAAAATAAAAAATACAAATAAAAATAGAACATAATTCTAATTATTTAATTATAATTATAAAAACTATATACTAAAGTTAAAATAATTGATAAAATTTAATAGTATAGGATTAATATATAAATAAAATAAAAATATCTATAACTAATATAAATGAAAATTAAAAATATTATAATTTTATTAAAAAAATTAATGAAGGATAACTTGTCAATGCATAAATCTATCCTCATGTGCTCTATTTATCGTTCATTGCATTGGATGCAATTTGATGAATGAAGATAGATCGGCAATCTCTTCTTTTCATCTATCCTAAAATTTTTTTCATCAAATAGTAAATGAAGGCCATCCATCCTTCCTCTTAGGTCTCCAACCAAAACACTGGGTTAATGTTTAAATAAATGTGATGCTTGCTTGTGACACCATAACTAGATAATTAGATGTGTTAAATAGAGGTTGCTAATACACATCATAGACCTAACGGCATGTACTCGACTCTATTCATATCTAAAACTAACGAGGGGCAAAATGGTTCGACTCTAAGATGGACTTAAGTCAATTTAGAAAGCCCACGTAGATTAAGAAAATAAATAATGGAAATATCACCAATAAGATTGCAAAGGTTTAATATTTCTACACTTTTGTGCTCAATCAAATTCTAGTACATTATAAAAAAAGATGTTTTCTATGTTATTTTCTTTATTTATAAAATCTCTAACCTTCAGCCATGGACAAGAAACTACTATGAACACATTCAGGAACAAATCCAAGAGATCTTATACGATGCTTAGCCATTATAAAGAACATCCTGAATTGAATGAAATTTTTAATTCTTTTATCTATTATTTTGTATATTTTGATAGTTCTTTATTACCACCGCTTCCTCTCTTTTTTGGTTATTTTATTGTTAGATAGATTTTCTTTTTTCGAAAAGGAAGCTCACCATATGCGCCAGTCATCCATGAATTTTTATTAGTCTCCAAACATGTGATGTTAGCAAGAGAAGCATACAGCTTGATTCACCGAGAAAGCCAAATTAAGGAAGGTATTTCCCGGTAGAATGAGGTGATCTAGTGTCGATACACGTTTCGGAGTTTGAAATAGCAATTTATTCGGGAAAAATCTATACCCGCACGCCGCAGGAGCTCGCTTTCTGTCCCTCGGTACATCCCCACCCTAACAAATTTCGGAAGCAAACAAAAAGAGGATAAGAAAGGAAAGTGCGACACCAGGCTCGTGACAAGCTTGGATGTCAAAGTATGCCCCACATCATGATGCATGGCCGCTCCCGTGCATTTTGTCATCAACATAAGCTAGTGCCGACAAATCTCAACCGTCTCCTCCCTCCCCTGCTTCATCCGCTACACACGTCATCCCCCTCTCCGCCACTAGGCCCACCACCACCTCTTGCTTCCTTTTCTCCTCCTCTTTCCCACATCCCTTTGTTTTTTTTTTTTTTTTTTTTTGCCCCCCAGCTCGAGAGGAACAAGAAGAAGAAATGGCTGGAGAAGGAGAGACTCACCTGCACGACCTCCCGGAGGCGATACTGAGCAACTTGTTCGCGCTGGTAGAGGACACGAGGACGCGCAACCGCATGGCGCTGGTATGCCGCAGGTGGTACACCCTGGAGCGCTTCACCCGCTCCTCCCTCTGCCTCCGCGGCAACGTCCGCGACCTCTTCCTCCTCCCCACCTGCTTCGCCTCCGTCACCCACCTCGACCTTTCCCACCTCTCCCCTTGGGGCCACCCCTTCCTCCTCCACCACCACCACCACCACCAACGCGAACATCCCACCGCCGAGGAGCAGCAGCAGCACCACCTCATCGCCCTCCTCCTCTGCCGGGCCTTCCCCAACCTCACCTCCCTCACCGTCTACGCCCGCCACCCTTCCACCCTCCAGGCCCTCGCCCCCCAGTGGCCGGCTCTCCGCCACGCCAAGCTCGTCCGCTGGCACCAGCGGCCCCCCCACCACCCCCATGGCGCTGACCTCGCCCCGCTCCTCGCCGCCTGCCCGTCGCTACACTCGCTTGATCTCTCCCAATTCTACTGCTGGGCCGAGGACGTGCCTCCAGCCCTCCACGCCTTCCCGGCCACCGCCGCCTCCCTCGTTCGCCTCGATCTCCTCAGGCCCGTCGCCGAGGGCTTCCGGGCCAGCGAACTCGTCCCCATCTCCGCCGCCTGCCCCAACCTCCGCTACCTCCTCGCTCCCTGCGTCTTCGATTCCCGCTACATCGACTCCGTCGGCGACGAGGCCCTCGTCGCCGTCGCCACAAACTGCCCCCGTCTCTCCCTCCTCCACCTCGCCGACCCCTCTGCCGTCTTCCCTGCGGCCCACGCCCCCGACGCCGAGGGCTTCGCGCCGCAAGATGCCAGGATCACCGCCGCGGGCCTCGAGGTCCTCTTCGCCGCCCTCCCGCTACTCGAGGACCTCGCGCTCGATCTGTGCCAGAACGTCAGAGACGCGGGGCCGGCATTGGAGACCCTCAGCGAAAGATGCCCCCGGATAGAGTCACTCAGGCTGGGGGGGTTCCATGGCGTCTGCCGGGGCGCCGGGCTGCGCTTGGATGGGGTGGCCGTCTGTGGCCGGCTGGAGTCCTTGTGCATCAAAAACTCGGCCGATCTCACGGATGCCGGCTTGGTGGCGATCGCCCGGGGTTGCTCGAGGCTGTCCAAATTGGAGATCCATGGCTGCAAGAGAGTTACCGAGTCCGGGCTGAAGAAGATGACCGGCATGCTTCGTTGGACCCTCGTGGATATCGGCATCTCCCGCTGCGAGCATCTCGATGCCCCCCACTCCTTGCGAGCTGTGGAGCCAATTCGCGACCGAATCAAGCGCCTCCACATTGATTGCATCTGGGCCGGGCAGGAGCTCGAACACTTGCCTGATAGTTCGTTGGCAGCAGCTGGGGATGACTTGGAGTGGAATGAGTTGGAGCAGGATATTGAGCTGGAGGCGAGCGAAGAATCCGATGCTGTCTTCATCGACTTCCTGGACGTAGAGGATAGTCCTGGTGATAGCTTGACGATGATGTGTAGGCGCTCGGAAGCAGCAGGCGACCATAGGGCTGGCAATAGTTGTAGCAGAAATGGAATTGGGGCTTTTTGGTGCAGGGAATGGAAGCAGCTGCGCCACCTCTCGCTATGGGTGCCTGCTGGAGAATTGCTGATTCCTCTGGTAGATGCTGGACTGGATAGCTGCCCAGAGTTAGAGGAGATATGTATCAAGGTCGAAGGCGACTGCCGGACATGCCCGATGCCATCCCAGGAGGTATTCGGATTAAGCTCCCTCGCTTGCTATCCCAAGCTTTCAAAGATGAAGCTCGACTGCAGGGATGTGGTTGGTTATGCTCTGACCGCACCCACGGGTAGGAAGGATCTGAGCTCATGGGAGAGGTTTTATCTCCATGGGATGGGAGATCTGAATCTTTGCGATCTCGACTACTGGCCACCGCAGGACAGGGATGTGAACCTGAGGAGCCTCTTCCTTCCAGCAGCCGGCCTGCTACAGGGGTGCATCACCCTGCGCAAGTTGTTCATCCATGGTACCGCCAACGAACACTTCATGAGGTTTTTCCTGGCGATGCCCAACCTTAGGGACGTGCAGCTGCGAGAAGACTACTATCCAGCGCCGGAGTATGATATGAGCACGGAGATAAGAGTTGACTCCTGTAGTCGCTTCGAGGACGCTTTAAGGAGACGCCCCGTTCCTGACTGATTATACAAGAAATAAAGCCGTCCACTCCCACCAGTGTGGTAGATAATGATATCATCAAATATCATGTAAATTTTCAATTTTCTTATGAATAGTTAATTGCAGTGCCGGACCTGAGTGATCTAGAGCAGTCTGAGATTCTGTCCCGGCAACCTTTTAATAATGGTTCTTCAAGTAATCATTGGCAATTTCCAGCATAACAAGAATACCATCATTCCTGAGCATGTTTGCAGGCTATTTATTCTAGAAATTGCATCAAACACTTCTTTGACAAAAAAAAAAAAAAAAAAAAAAGAACATACCAAATAATACAATGTATTATTTCATTGATGTTTCATATTTCTATATGTTTGACAAGAAATTACAATATATTTATGCTATGCAACTGAAGCTAAAGGAACTCATCTATTGCACCAAAAAACATAAGCTAATTTACAACTTAAGCCGGCTAAAAAGTCAAATGTCTCTTCACTTGCTGTACACGCACAAACTACAATTCAGATCAAGAGAGGGCATACTCGCAGTCGAGCAGGCGGGTGAGTATTTCCTGGCAGCTAGGCCGCTCATGGGGTTCTGCCCAACAGTCTACAATAGAAATACCAGAATCAGCAGAAAGAATGTATTCACTGCATGAAAAATTTTAGGAGATGCGATATCTATCTACATTTTTTTTTTTTCTTTCTTTTGTTGGGGGCAGGTGAGGTGCAAAAAAGGATGGGGTGACACCTGCTATTAGCTTGCCCAAGGGACCTTCAGGAATCTCCAACCTTGTTCCTTGGTGAGCAACTGCATATATTACCTGACAGAAGATGATGATAACAATAAGCAACCATTTCAGGGCTGACTTCTCTCTACAGAAACTACGTTATTGATAAGAATAAAATAATGGCTTACTTGAACTGCAGGTACACCCTCCCATGGCCTACTTAGGGTGCAAAGCTCCCACATTATAACTCCAAGACTGAAAATGTCGCATTTCTCTGTAAAAGGTTCATTACGTATAAGTTCAGGAGCCATCCATTCTGGTGTGCCTGCGGAGGAGTTATCACTCAAGGGAGTGTCTGCTATCACTCGTGAAAGCCCAAAATCACATATTTTAACTGTCCAATGTTTATTAACTAGGCAGTTTGCACTTTTCAGATCACGATGAACTATCTTCATCCGGTGGATGCACATCAACCCCCTTGAAAACCAAGCAGCAATCATGAGATCATCCAAATTCACTTAATGATTAAGAGAGCCCTAAACTGTAAGGCGAGCTAGCAGAACAAAATGCTACATTATCAGCATAGAGTGCAAGCCCAAAAAGGAATCATAACATTCCAAGAAAAACATATTTTGACATTCCAAGGCAACTTTGATGCAGATTAAGATTGGTTACAGCTTTATAGGTGATATATGACCAACTGTGATATAAAGAAAACAACAATTGTATACATATCATGTTAGATTGGCTGCCAAGTAGACCTACTGGCCAGTTTTTGAGACCAATATGTCATGACCGGGTTCTGCAGCTACATACGAAGGCAAACAAGAGGCTACATAAACTATATCAGGTGTTATATTTGAAGGTTGAATATCTTCGCAGCTTAACACCTAATTGACCTAAATAGTTCCTTAACATGCCTGAGTCAAGAGTTCTCTCTGAAAAATTACAGGAAAGCAATAATCTAAGGATATGTGGTAAGTAAAAAATGAGTAACTTGGATTAATAGTGGGTGAAAGAAAACTTCTGCAGTTACTACCTACTTGGTTACTGGGATATGCATCCCAGAGAAAATGTATATGATGGCCGAGTTGAGACCACTACATATGGTCCACAAATCTAAACTGAACAGTATAATGATGGCCGAGTTGAGACCACTAAATATGGCCCACAAATCTAAACTGAACAGTATAATGATGGCAGAGTTGAGACCACTACACATGGCCCACAAATCTAAACTGAACAGTATAATGATGGCAGAGTTGAGACCACTACATATGGCCCATAAATCATCACCTCGTTTGAAGATGTGGCCAGCTTCAGTAATCACCATCACCACAATGCATAAGAAGACAAAGTCCTTGAAATTTCATTCCAAATGTATATTAAACAACCAGTTTAGATGAAGATGTGACCAGCTTCAGTCATCACCATCACCACAATGCATAAGAAGATGAAGCCCTTGAAATTTCATCCCAAATGTATATTAAACAACCAGCCCTAAACCGAATGCTGATAAAAGCATTACTTTCTAACCTCATACAATAACAGACCGAGGCTCCTTTAGCCACTTCACAAACAGAACTCCTTTAACATCAGAAAGGCCTTGAGACATCAACTTAGGTCTGACATTGCCTTATGTCTCAGGCATAAGTCATCTTCATATCAGGACTTTTTCATTCATCTGTCATAGGGACTCCATTCTGGGCATTGTCATGTCCGCCTAAACAATGGTCCTCTTCACCCAATTGGAGGATACATGTTAATTGTTATTACTCAAGCTGTCAAGCACATGTTTTAAGAACTGGCCCTCCTTAATAGCCTTAATCACATATTTATGCATTTCACCTTAGACTTACACCAACTTCAAGTGACTCAAAACTCCGGAACTCTGATCATACAATTTAATCATCACTTGATCAAATCACATGATCAGAAATTTTATGATTCTCCTGCACTTAGAGGGAAAATTGCCTTCAAGTTTCTGATGCAACGGCAGCACAAAATGGATACCATTAAGTGGTTTTCACTCATGACCTTGATCTCCACCTCAATATGCGACCTCTCATTTTTGTTCATGTTGTCATGTTTATGGCAAATTTTGATGAACCAATTGTTCTTATTGCACCATTTGGGCATAAGGCCCTTTTTGCATCCTGACAGCAGAAAACCACTCAGTCTTTATATCTTCAGTTCTTTCCCTCTACAGGTAAAATATTAGCACATATGCTATCACAATATAGCAACATAGCTGAACTAACTATAGAACTCACTTCCTAAGAATACTCATAAGCATCCAAGATCAGTTTCCAAGTATGGAATAAGACTATAAATAGATAACAACAGACAGTTGATAGGTTAATGAGACCAAAACATGAAGTTAGAAACCATGGAAGCTGTGTCTCTGAAGTTCAACATTTAAAGTTACCACAGTATTTTTGGACCTAGACGAAAGAAAGTTCCCTTTCACTTGAATGAGTTTTGCCAACTATTAAACTAGGACTAACAATGAATGTGGCCCAATTCAATGCTACTGACACTATTCCTATGAAAAGTCAACGTATGAATATATAAACAATCCGAAAGCAGAAATTGAGATAAGGCTAAAAAAAAAATGAAAAAAATGAAAAAAAAAAAACACATAGTGAGTACATACCTGCAGATGTCGCGGAGCATTTTCAATCTCCTACGCCAACTGAGTTTCTTTTTCTGGCCGCTCAAATGTATAAGATAATACAATGATCCCATCTCCATGTATTCAGTAACCATTGACAAATGAGGAGGTTTCATGCATGCACCGAGAAATAATATAACTGCAAAAGTAATATCCAAAACAGTAATATAAACTTCTATACATAGGTATAAGAGGCCATTCAGTGCACATTTCTCCTAGAATATGATAGTTTGGATCACATCACATAAATGAAAATAAAAATCATCATACACTAAATGAAAATGATAAATATAAGTATGGGTAAAGAACATTACCATTTGGGTGCCGAAGACGGCTGAAAATAAAAAATAAAATAAAAAACACATTGTCAGCAAACAATCATGTAAAGGAAGAAAATGCTGATATCCCTTAATCACAACTAATGGTACCTCAGTATGGATATTTCATTACAGAAATCTTCCATATTTTCAGCTGTAAGATCTTGTTCTAGAAAAACTTTGATGGCAACATCTGTACCATTCCATATGCCACGGAAAACCTCTCCAAAAAACCCTAAAGATAGATAAAGAACACAATTTTAGTTTATCATCATCCTAGTAATAGCTGATGAGCCAAAATGTTCATTCAGCAGCAACAAATAGCAAACAGATAGCAGGCAGAAAACAAACACTGAGTGGCAAATATATATAACACAAAATAAGAAAAGTGCAAATATGCAATGAAGCCTGCAAGTACAGAAATGTTTGCGTGTGATATATATATATATATATATATATATATATATATATATATATATATATATATATATATATATATATATAGAGAGAGAGAGAGAGAGAGAGAGAGAGAGAGAGAGAGATGGTATCAGGTGAGGAAGGGAAAGAAAAATAAGGGATGCCAAAACATTAAGAACGTGGACGGGGCATGCATGGTGCATGTTCACTTGTTTATATATGCAAAAATGCATCACACAGCTTTAGCATGACTGTGCAATGACGGAAAATTTGCGAAAGAATTTCCATCATGTTCCAAACACACAACACTACCTCACACAAATCTTGAGATTCAGGATACTAAAACATACATGAACTCCTTTAGGAAGAATTGAATTATATGGCACCACACTGATGTATGATGTCTGATCATAGTCAGACATGATAAGCATGATTTGATTCCTCTCTATTATCTTGAGGAAATGGTCTTCCACATGTCACTTAATACAACTAACATCCAAAATCATATATATGAACTTTATGGTAACCAATATTTTAAGTACTGTAACAAGCACCATCCTATTCTGGTAACTTACTAGTATAGTAAAGTATGCACTCAATACTACCATAAGCCCCTGTGACACAAGGCACACTGTTAGAGCCAGCACATCAAATGGTACCATGTGTCAGTAACTTAATAAAATGATTCTTCCACTTCGGGTGCCAAACCAGCTTAGAAATCTCAATGGTAACTTCAAACTAACTTTCTTCATATTAAAAATTTTTCACACATCTGCTTCCCCATACCTACACCTGAATCCTCTCCCGCACCTAAACTGGCTTCTAGTAACAAAGGTTGGCAGGAGTCATGCACCAAGAAATGTTCTAGTACTGGTAGTCTGGTACCCAACCAGGTTGATAAGACACATCCAGCATAGCCCAATAAGTTACAGAATGTAAATGCTAATGGTAACAGAAACTGTTATTAGTTTACCAGCTACGTACACATACAAGAGGTGAGAGATACTAGTCAAACTTTATAATAATTGGATAATAAATCAATTTTGAAAAAAGAGAAAAATATAGATGTAAATGTAAATGGGTTGGCTGCATAAACGATGAAAGCTGCATTTGTTTGTCGTTTGGCAAAGGTGAGGCTATAGTCATGCCATACAAAATCTGTAACATATGATACATATTGTATTACATAATGGCTTGCAAAATGCAAACCAGAAGTATATAGGAGGTTTGAATAGTAAGTATTAAATAAAGTGACACAAACATAAGATTCCCAGAAAAGGGTCCATAAACTTGAAGAAATAAGAGAATTTGACAGTTGACAGAGTGTTGGATCATTGGATGCATAGGTTTCAGAGTGTCGAGGATGAAATGGTTGCATGTTCAGTAATTCATTGAAGAAACACAAAAACAAGTCTATAATAAGCTCAGTTTCTCTAATCCTCTGAAGATAAAGTTAGTCAACATAGGATATGTTCATGATCTAAAGCTTAACTGAGGTACCTGTTATCTGCTGCAAAGCTTGGACAACAATTGTTTAGCATCTGAAGTGAAAGATTGTAACCCCTAACTTGAAGTCTTAAAAAAATGTATATGCTATTTAATAGCTTGTATACTACATCAAATTGAGAATGTCAATATCAAAAGGAAAGCAGTTAACATGAGAACAATTCTATGTTGTGGATAAATATGGGTGAACACCAAGTGTGCATACATCAACAGCTAATTAACCTACTTCATAAACAACTCATGCTTACTAAGAGAGAAACCACAATGCCACAGTACGGATCAAAAGTAGAAGCTCCATTTTTAATAAAATGACATGGCAATTCTTCTCTTATGTAGCTTTCTCTAATGTAAATGAAACAAATGAACTAGAAGCAAAAGATGGATATTGTCCATACACAAGCATAGGAAAAAGAAGAGGAAAAACAAATATACAACATGAAACTCAAAATGTGAAATATTCACTATCAATTTGGAAGCAAAATGAACAGAAATGAAGCAGCCGTGCCACATTTTAACTATAGTAAACTTGCCTATCCCAACACGCGTGCCAACAGTTAACTCTGAGAAATCAATATTCCATTCTTCAAAAGGTAATAAAGGCTTGTTCCGAAATGGAGAAGACTGCAAAACTTTGTTCCAAGTTGATGATACCAAGTCTTCTGTTCTTAGAAAATCAGAAGCTCCACTTCTCTCTGAAGTCTGACCCCTGAAATCATGGGGTGATGAAGGTAGTGATACAGCCTTCTGTGTGGAATTTGTTTGCTCTCTTGAGTCATTGTAAGTACCAGATAGTCTACCAGATACTTCATCCTGACCATCAAATTGATGAGTTGATTCCTGAATCATTTACAAAGCCATTAAATATCAATACAATGTTACATAGAATTATGGCAGCAATTACTGCCAAAGAAAGCAATGGATAAATAAGTGCTTTAAAAAGAAAAAAATTGCAATTAATATCGAGCAAGCATGCAACATATGGAAAGCAATGGAAGTCCAATATAACTATTAAATTTAAGCTAGCAGTTTGTAAGCTCCCTAGCCCCGCTAATATAGACTATATAATACATATTTCATACACATTTTCAACAAGTAAAAAGTATTTATATCAAGTACATACTGTAGACGCATCATATTTTACCCATCAATTAATGATTATTTGTAAGTTTAAAAAATTTAGGAGATTCTTTTCTAAAATTTTTAAATAGATGAACTATATAAGTTATTATTATTTCTTGTGATGGAAGGGAATTTGAAATAATGATGAGATTTGCTAATTTTGAAAATTAGAAGAGTCCTGGTTTCTATGAAATTCTACTTAGAAACATCTAATCAACAAAACTTGATCCTATGTACACATTGTTAGGGGGTTACTAGAATCCCCACCATATGTAGAAACCTTCCTATTGGGCAGTAGGGCGAAGGATTTTTTTTTTTTCCCTAAAGGCGTGATTCGTGGAATGGAAAAAATAGTGGCCCTACCCTGGATGCCAATAGGAGTTGTCACAGAGTCACTGGGTGAAAAGATAAACAAAAGCAAGTGAAGAAACTTTGAGTGGGTGGGCTGCTGGTCAGCAGGGGGGGCCATGAGCCAGCTCCATATTGTCCAGCCAATCAGATAGAAGATGGTTAAAGAGGCAAGAACCAAAAGCCCCTCGGCCATCCACTTTTATCTAGGGTATTAGATGATCATTTGTATATGGGTGGTTAGTTTACAGTAGCAGCTACCGAAATGTGTGAACAGAATCCCCATGGGAATGGATCTTTCACCGAGGAATTATATTAGGAAGGACTCATTTAATAAGACCTAGGAATGAATAAGAAAATTCTTCAATGACTAAATTGCTATGCTAGAGGATTATGTCCACCGCATGTTCTCTCTAATAAGTTGCCACATCATGCTTTCCTTAGGCAGCTGCCATCACCCCATGCTTATGGTCATGCTTGACACCACCTCATGCTTCTTATTGGCTGAGACCTATTTGTATGGTAGCCAATAGTTGACGCCTAGCTGCCTTATGATAACTGGGCACCTCAGCCATTTAATCAAAATTTACAGCAACCAAGAGTAGAGAAACTTGTTGAAGAGAAAGTGGAGCTAAGGGAAACAAGGAAAAAGAAAAAATAGAGCAAAAAGGAAGTGGTGGTTCAGGTTTTGAAATTGGTTCACTGATTTTAGAATCTGTTTTCTCAATGTGTTGGCAACAGTCGGTTCAAAACATTTTGCTTTATTGGGATCAGAATTATTTTATGGATTCAAACATGGTAAATTGCTTGGTTATATGATAATGAAACAACATGTATCCTAGCTTGATTTAAAGTGATCATAGTTTCATGATGTTGCCAAACACTTCTTACTAATATTTTTGCAATAAGTTAATTTTGTAAAACTTTTCTTTGAGCTTGGAGTATTTGTTTAAGCTTATTAATGCCAAATTGAGCTTTTCAAATCAAAGATTATCATCGCATCAAAGAAATAAATCTTTATCATACTAATTCATTCAAAGACTTTATTGCTGTCCTACCATTTAAAAGTGAAATATCTTGTATTCATTGAATTGAAAGCCCCCTGGCTGATGAATCAGTAAATCCTTGAGCAACAATTACAGGAATTGTTTCCAATGAATAGCTAGCAGGTATAGTAGTTGGTTATTAGCGAACCTTAGAAAATTGGTATAATAGTTGGCACATCAATCTTGACCAGCTAGTATAATAGCTGGTCCAAGTGAATCTTTGGTTAGTGGGCCCATTGACCAGTAAACCCTTGAGCAACGGATATGAGTTATGATGGTAGCTAACCAGTTAATACTGATTTAACTTTACTGAGAAACTCCAAGTGTATTTCAATGCTTTGAAACAAGTGTACTATATTAACAAAGATACCTTTTGATTGTACTATTTGAGTTTCAATAAGAATTGGTCATTGTTGCTTCTATCATTCTACTATTTTGGAAAATTATATTGTTCAAGGTTTGCAATACCAATTTCGGTACCTGTATTGATATCATATTGGTAAAATGTCAATTCAACATACCGACACTTGGTATGGTTATGCTTGGTACGGATGGTGTGCATCATATGATGAACCTTGATATTGTTTGCTATGTTTGGATATTTGTATAGCTTACCCACCTATTTATTATATTTGAAATGCTCGGTATTAGACTACTAATAACCCTGAAGTGTTTTGGTATACATAATAAGAACACTTTTCCACAATAGAGAGGCTTGGCAATATTTGCGATTAAATTTAAGGCTTCTGGTTGCACAAATAGCTATTAGCATTGAGAGAAGAGTATTGTAATATATCTATACCAAGAGATGTAATTTTTATCTGCAATGAGCTATGCTGTATATTATGAGATGATGGAAGTGACCTCTATAATGATTTCAGGCTGGAAGCTACAAAATTTGAATTTAGAATGCAACTTGCTTGCTCCAAAGGATCCGTCATTTTATGATTTCATGACTTGAGGTTTAAATTAACAATTGTGCTTTCACAGCAATTGCTCAAATTAAAATCAGGCCAATAATTCATTGTAATATTTGCCACCAAGGATCATTGTGCTGGTACTAGACCCCGACCGGTTGCCCAGCATCGTGGTTCGGTACACCCTTGTGCCATTCCATGTCGGGCCTATACCAATACAATAGAGAGGACAAGGGAAGGGAGAATAGGATAGAGAAAGGGGGAGGAGAGAGGGAGAGGAAGGGAGGGAGAGAGAGGGAGAAGATCGATGGAGCGCATCCCAACACGAAAGAGAGGGTATGGGAGAGGGAGCATGGGATAGAGGAAAAGAGAGAGCAGGGAGAGGGAAGAAGAGGGAGAGAGGAGGGTGACGGATGTCCGACAGATGTTGAAGAAGGGCCAGGCACCTACACAAAGGGGCTGGTTCCCCTATTTCATTCAGAATAGGGTTCCAGAGGTATCGGCTTTTTATTTCAAAAAATTTAAGTGAAATCGGCAAACCCCCTACCAAATTCACTTAATTTTATCAAGATTAATTTTTTTTTTATTTTTAAGGAAATTAAGCGAACTCGGCAAGAGGATTGCCGACTTCACTAAAAATTTTCGAAATTAAAAAGGCCCCCTCTATGGGACCCCTATTTCAAATGAAACAGTGGAACCCAATGTGGAGCCCCTCCACCCTTCAGATGGCTCCTTGGCTCTCTGTAGCCGTCCACTAGCCATCTGTCACCCTCCCTCCCCTCCTCTTTTCCTCTCTTTCCTTCTCCCTCTCTCCGTCCTTTGCTAGTTTCTTGATTTCATTGCTGGAACTATCCCGGTCCGCTGCCATTACAGCTCGGTATGCCCCAAATCAAGCGATTTGGGACATTTCTTCCTTCCTTGGTTGCCACACTTGGAACTTGGCAAAGCCAGGTTTCAGTTCATGACAATTGCACTGTAGAATTATAACACAAAGCATTTCTCATAAAACATTTTTAGCACTGCCTTATCCATTCCTATGTATTTTAAATAACAGATGCTGAATGATGCCAATCCTTATAAATCTTCCAGAAATCAGGCAGCTGTATCCTATGTAGCAGATCCACATGTATAGGAAACAGGAGACAATAATATGAAGTAAATCACCAGACAAACATCCAAGGTTGTAAATATTGTGGTATGGGGATGTCTGAGTTTTCTATTCTGATAACATGATGCAAGATTACCAGATAAGTACTCAAGGTTTTAAATACAGTGAGATGGGACTGTTCCAATTTTCCATGGAATAGGACGCCCTGCCTATTAACACTTGAGATAGTGGATGTCCCATCCCATCACAAGCCATTTCCTCACTGACACTAGGAATGGCGAGATGCTCAGCCATCCACGGATATCTAAAACTTCGCAAGCATCAATCACTGTCTTAATGAAAACCAATAGGATCGAAAGTAAGTTCCAGTGGACGGCCAATATACTCTGCAACAGTACCCAATGGAATGCAACCAATTAACAAGATTTAGGATGTAATGAGAGTGGATTAAAAAAAAAGGTATGTGAACATACAAAGGTTGTGCGTAGCTTATTATGGTTTTAAGGTGAAGATTGTAACTCAGTCATCATAAACAATTCTTATCAGGATTTATTGGCAACACTTACAGAAACTGAATCAACTACAGAAAAGTGACAGTGCATTGATTTACAGAATGGAGTTAAGGAAATTACACCATGATCTGAGAGGAAGAAGGTTGTATGCCTCATAATTCCCAAAATTACTAGTAAGTCTGCCCAATGCTACTACAGAATAGAAAGAAGACCAGCAAAGGGCCCAAAAATTGTTGAAATGATTGCAAGAGGACCACGACAATCATCCATGAATCACAAGTTGATTATGTCCAGCATTGGAGCTTGGAAATAGATTAGCTCACAAAATGAGTTTCCTCATGACAAACCACTAAAGATGACTGCTAAAATCCAAATGCTTTAATTTTATGAGCTAGAAGAGAAAAATTAGGGGAGCTGCCCTAATGAAACAACTGTAAATGTAAGGGTAATGTCATAGTATACATGAATAGTAGGCTATCATGCTCTAAGGTAACATGCAAATATATTATACGATAAAAACAAAGTAATATAAATTTCAAACAATAGCATTACATGATCTATATAGGATTGCCTCAATGTAGATAAATGCGTAAATATAAGCCATCAAAGGTCTAGAACATCTGATAACAAACTCTTGAAGCAACCTCTAGGTGTTGAGTTTCTGGCTAAAAGACAACTTAAAGCAATATGAAAGCCCTCATTTAATTGAGACAGCCATTAGATATGTTAGAAGACTCATCAGTGATGGAGCAATCAACTGGAAGCAAGCAAGGTCCATATGACTTCGAAAGAGAGTAAGAGACTAGCATTATAAGAGAGAGCAAGCATACTTTGATATACAGAAATACATCAATCTCAAAAACAAATCATATCCCAACAAAAACCAAATTAAAGCATAATTCTAAAGCATGATTAACTAATGTATGTACACATAGTACAACTTTATCCATCACCATCCTGCAAATAATAATGACACATCATGCCTAGATGGAAATGACCAGAAAAGTGTATTAAAAAGCAACGATTACTGAGAATGAGCAGCTTACATCATTATGTGGTTCATTTAAGTTCTTGTCATTTCTGGAGCACAAGCCTAAACTTTCATCACCATGATCCCTTAAGAGACGATTTTGCTTTAATGTTTCGTTCATTGCCCGAACAGCTCTGTTGACAAAATTAAATGGAAGATATGACAAATCAAAATATGGAGTTATTTTATTTTTAAAAAGCTTAGTTCGTGCATTAAAGAAAAAAGGGTTCTTGAAAATAATCTGGTCACACAAATTTTCAAGTAAAAAGGCAAGTGCCATGTCTTATTTGTATAAAGCATAGAATAGGTACAAGAATATGAGAGCATCTACTTCCCAAACTCTAACCATTTCGATTGCCTAAAAAAAAACTTCTACTGTTCTACATACTGTAAAAGATATACTTAAATCAAACATAATGATCCATATCCATAATGGCTTGAGCCACATCAAATATTGGATTTAACTTGCATTTAACTTTTGATTAATTGGATAGTTCTTAGTATAGAAGAAGAATGATTTCAAAAATTGTTGATGAGTATGATTGCACACATGGTATAGCATGATATTGTCTTCTCAAAATTTAGGTAGCATTTCAGTGATTCATGACGCACATACATGGGTGTCATGAGATAAATATGTTGAGGAAATGTGACTCCAGAACATCAGAAATGCGCCCTAAATGGTTGACTACAAAACATGAGATTGTTTTACCAAAGCAAGCATGGGTGGTTTCTAAGGTTCTTGCAAAATAAAGTACATATGACTATAGTCATATTAATTATGAATTGTTGCAAAAGGAAACGTTAATAATATTTTTAAATTAATCATGTAACTTTTCCTCCTAGTTATAATATGATAGTTAAACACAGAGCTTTTAAATACTTTTAGTATGTGGCTTTTCAAGTAGTCAAGTGGGTTAGATTCAGCGAGATTACAAGTCCCCTATGAATAGGAACAATCTATAGAATCCTACCTTAATAATACTAGGTCCGGAATAGGAAGATCCTTAAGTCCATTATAACTCGAGTTTTACATATTTGTATTGTGGTACATGTTGAATGACTCGACAAATATCTGGCCCAAATTCCACAACCGGCAATGATATCCTTCAATATTCATCTCCAAGAAGGCTTGTAAGAAGGGCATTCATTCTTCATGTTTGTTGGAGTATTACGGCATAGCTACAATTATTTCCAGGTTTACCTGATAGCAGTTCCCAAGGTTAAATGTATCAATCAGGTAGAATCAACTGATATACCATGTCACAGTATGCCAGTTACTTGCCAATCCACAATGATGAAAGTACAGCCTAATAAGAAAAGTTACCATGCGAAAATCTACATCTTTTTTTTTTTTTTTGGAAAAAAAGGTGTTGCTTCATGCTTATGAATATAATTTTTTTTTAACTACCCATACCACACGTTTAAGCATTATTAACACCAGATTATATTACAGAACTCTTGTATATGCACCCTTTTTTTATATATAAATAAACATCAATAGAAGCACACAGACTTCACCTAAGACAAGTTTGAAATGCAAACATAATGAATACTTTTAAGTAATTAAATCAAATTATAAATTTTCCAGAAAGTTTGGGACTATGGTAACAGAATTATTTATACAGTTCCTATGTGTAATTTGGAGACATTGAACGAAACTGAGTTCATACAGATAAATTTGTGACCCCACCCTACATTGTTGCAAGCCCATGATATGGTACAAAATTATACATGGTCCCTTTAACCCAATAGACACGTGATGTTTAAAAGTTTGAGGCCATAATACTGCAATAGTGAATGTGTTGGCACACTTCCCTGCATAATGTATGATATGAATGTTTTGCAATTTTTTGCAACTACCAGGCCTTATTTAAAGTTTCTGTCAACAAGGACATTTGGAGGGCGAGAAAGAAGAACATGAACAAATGAAATTGGAATTGGTGAAACTGCAAGAGATCAAAAATATGAACAAAGGACTACTCAAATTAAATCAAAGAACAACCTCACAATATCATCACTGATCTCAGGTGTAATACTAATGCTTCTTCTTCGTATCCTACGAACATCAGATGTTGATGCACCATCTGACCTGCAAGTAACATGCTCAAGACATGTGTCCAAATATTGCTTTAAAAATTTTGCTAAGCATATGGATGCAAATAGGACATAGGAATAAATGTCTGTAAACACAATTTATCCTAGATTGAGTGTCCAAAAAGCAAAATAAGATGCAGACTCATGAAATACCAACTAAAAGAATAGTGTATAACCTCCACGTATCTGTATGTGCATAGTAAAAAATATATATACATGCATGCATGATACGTTTGTGTAAACACATAATTCATTCTGTACAAACACATTAAAGGGGCATAAGGAACAGTAGGCCTAAAAGAGCCAAGCTCAAACACAATGTCCAAGACATTAGTGGGTATGTGTCCAATGATATGACCAGATAGCTAAAGACCCCTTTCTGGCAACCTGAGGAGAACAAACTAGGAAAAAAAAATCATAATTCCTGGTTTCTTTTAAACTTACATGTTCATCTAGTATCCAAAAGGTTCTCTCTCTCCAATATGTTTACAACTTTGCATTCATACCACATCAAAACAAATAAAAGAACAGAGTCATGACTCGTGAATACACCCATTTCTGACAAAAATAACCCTCTTGCCTCTCTTTCTCCTCAGATAGTTGTTGAGAGATTTATGGGGAGGATAATTTAGGTGCCAGCTGCTATGTGTTGTAGCACTTGAAATGTACCATGCAAGTGCCACACCAGCATGTAACACAATTGCATGCTTGCACCTAGCACGTCAGTCTTCATGCATGTTAGTGCATGAGAGCACTGGTGAAGCATAGCATGGTTTTATATGCTGTGTGAGACCAGCACAAACCCCAGAACATGATACTCAAAACCTGGATAGGGAATGCAACTCCCAAAAACAAGATCATAAGAATCCATGTCTAAAAAGATAAACGATGTTTACACTACAGTTGGGTGTGACAATAATCAAAACAGGAAAACATAGAACTTTCTTTTCTTGGACTCTCCCTATTGTTAACATGCTAATCCTTTCTGCAACACTAATATGATAGCGTCCACTTCTCTTCCCATACACCTCTTTGAATCTTCACAAAAAAAAGTGAAATAAAATAAAAGTTAAGCATGTATCTTGCAAGATACTTATGTCTACTTTACATAATGGCAGCTAGTTTTCCTGTAGAGCAAAGGTTTTTTTTTTGTGCTCGTGGTAGTAAAAGTTACATGATTCTTGGGTTAGTGAACATGCGATACTATAATTCTGGAGATTGATTTTCTGTAGGTATATCATTGGATGTTAAACAAGCTGAATGGGCCATTTCTCTACAGCCATGAGATGTTATTTGCAAGGAAACTTATGCTATAAAGAGTTGCAAGGATCTGGAAAATATTAGTATTACTTTTGGATATATTAAACATAAATAAAGAATACTTTGCTTTAGCTCATGGAAAATAACAGCCTGAATAGTAGTTCTTGCCAGTGTATAAAATTATTCACCGGAAAAGTTAACCTTGTTAAATAAGAAGGATTTCTTTTTGGAGAGCATTTTAACAGTAATGCAAAGAGGCTTATTAAGAGACATTATAATTATGGTTTTGTAGAGAGTAAATATAAACAAACCTATTAAGGTATCAATAGGCTCATCCAGGCATTTCCATTTATGCCTTGCAGTGTGCCATATTCTATGACAGGCTAACACCACTCGAGTGACTCAACCTCGTCCATAGGTCACCTAGAACAGGCCCCTTTTGTGGGACAAAAATGACTTAATAGATCCCCTTAGTTCTTCACGGTGGCATCACCATCTATCTAATCAATTTTCTCATGGAGAACAATGATAGGATCACAACTAAGCTCCACATTTCCAACGATGAAGATGATGAGTTGAGAAGAGATCAGAATCAAAGATGAAGATAATTTGGCAATCATTAAGCATCGCACTGACACGGGAAATGACATACAAGATATCTAAACCTTGCTCCACATTGCTATGGATAAGAGATATAAATCAAAGAACAGCAGGGCCATTAATTTTAAGCAGTGCTTAATTTATTTATATTTCACAAAATTGTGCCATGTATATCGATACAGTTTGTTAGTGTTTAACCTCGAAAATCTTCACCATATCTAGCTTTGATCATTGGATGGTCAGGAAACTAAAAGAACTAAGAAGGCATTTGCTAAGATTAGGTAATATACACCATCAACCAAGTTTCACCATCTCAGTACTGGACCCTACAAATTTTCTAATCCATCATAAAAGCTAAAAAGTTGCATTTGCTTTCCACCATTATGGATTGTCATGATAGCATGCACCACTCACTTGAGTTGCCACAACTTTGGCAGAAAGAGCAAGCAGATGGACTTTCTATGCAGTTAAAGAAAATCTACTAAAGTTTAAAAAAAATTCTGAGTGGTACAAGCTACTAGCTGATCTACAATACAAACAATATATATTAAATGATTCGGTACGACTAAAAATTATTTACTAGAAACTCCATATAATTCTCTCTATATGATTAAAAAAAAACTCATCCTAAAAACAAGAACTACTTGCAGAGAAAATTTACAACTGAGTTCTTGTCCCATGACAAGCACCAATTAACAATTGAAAGGGAAAAGAAAATCATACGAGCTGATGTTCTTCAGCTACAAGCATCGTTAGAACAGGAGATGAAAAATGAAAAACATAAGGTGCACCAGAATAATTCATCATTCAAAATCTGGTAGGTAAGTAATTCTGAGAACCTTGATGCAGCTACACCATCAGCATATTCCCTGAATGATTGTCTGTCCCCACCAAGCATTGATCTCCCCCGCGTTCTAAACAGAGGATGCTCTGGACTGCAAAACAAACCAAAAATGTCACAAACCAGTGCCTAAGAATTAGCATTTTCTAATAAATATTGGAAGAAAATGCTCACTCGGAATGAATTAGCACCAGACAGTTAAATATCTACCATGAATATTTGTGTTCAATGTCAAAAATCTAGACAATAACAACTTTAAAGACGGGAAACATGTGCCAGAAATTATATAATTCAATCAACAAACTTGTCCACATTAACGTGCCTGACACCAGTGCTTGGAATCTATATCAATGGCATTAGTTTGATTTAAAATCCAATCATGCATATGTTTTCAAGAAGAGGTAGTAGATAAAATCATTACTACATGCATCTCTGGAGAAATTCATGAAACATATTTTGGCACCTGTTCAAAGATAGGATCGCTGTGCCAGTACCGGGCCTATACCGGTTGGCCGACAATATGATTCGGTATGCCCCTATCCCATTCTGCACGGGGCCCATATCGACACAACAGAGAGGTTGGGGGAGGGAAAATGGGAGAGAGGAAAAGAGACAAGGGGGGGAGGGAGAAAGAGGGAGAGGAAGGGAGGGGAAGAATGGGAGAGAGAAAAAGAGAGAGGGGGAGGGAGAAAGAGGGAGAGAGATGGAGAGTGGCAGAGGGCCAAAGAGGGGCACGAAGGGGCAGAGAGGGCTCCGTACTCCAAACCCCTATTTCATTTGAAACAAGATCCTAGACAAGGCATCTTTTTAATTTTGAAAATTTTAAGTGAAGTCGGCACCTCCCATGCCGATTTCACTTAATACTTTCAAAATAAAAAAAAAAAAGTTAATATAAACTGAAGTCGGCAAGGGGGTTGTTGACTTCACTAAAAATTTTCAAAATAAAAAAAGACCCCATCCAGGATCCAGTTTCGAACGAAATAGGGGTTTGGAGGGTAAAGCCCCCCCACCCCTCTATCAGCCATCCGCCACCCTCCATCTCTCTTCCCCCCTCTCCCTCTCCCTCCCTCCCCCCCCTCTCTCTCTTTTTCTCTCTTTCCTCCTCCCTCTCCCCCTCCGCTGGTTTCCCATTTTGAATGCCGGAATCATCTTGGTCCGCCACTAGTACGGCTTGGTGCACCTCGAAACAAGTGGTTCAAGATGGTTATGCATTCCTTGGTTCGGAGATTACCAATACTTACGTTCTCAATACTACTTTTTATAAAATGAATTTGACTACTTTAGGCACTCCCACTAAAGATATTTGAACGTTTTACCCAAGGACTTCAGGAAGGGCACAGAGTAGGGGGGTGTTTGGGGGTGGGGAACATAACCAGAACCAAAAACCCTGTCCCAACCATCAGTAGTTGGTTTTATGAATCCTTGTTTACCAAGTCCATTCCCATGCAAAATTATCTCTGATGTTTTTTCAAGCTTTTCCATGTCCTTTTCCAGAACATGTTAAAAACATGTCACCTTAATGCAAGAGAAACAACTGGAGGCGGCAAGAGCTAGCTCCAGACCAAGATAAAGTTGGCAGAAAACAGGGCACAACATCCAACAACATGGAGATCAGTATACAATTTTCAGTTCTCACCAACCTTTTCCAAGTGTACCGCAATTAACTTAATCTAAAGGTGGTTGCAGTGACAGGAATATGAAGAAGCTTACATGTTTATGCAAACACCAACCAATATCATAGCAATCTCACAAGATGGTTACAGTCTTTAGATAAAGGCTGCCACTGTGTGGTGCACTAAACATTATGAATAATTGGCATGCAGCAACATGAATCAGGATTAACATTAATTTAAAAAATAGATATTGAATGGTGTTATGCTCAGAAGCACTTTCTGCATAGCTTAGGTGTGCACCCTCCTACTTCCTAGATCATCCATAAAACCGATGAGCCCTCTAGGGCTTTTCCATGGTTCGGATTCCTAGTTTATGGTAGCAAATGACCAAGAGTCTGGTGTGGCCTGGGTTTATGAAAAATCATGTGAGACCTCAACACCATGTGCAACTATTTATGCGGTCATCAGCCCATAAAATATGGGTTTCCTGAAACTCCAACAGAAACAATTTTCCATAGACCATTTGTCATTTAACTTTACTCTGTACTTTTCAAACAGAGAAAAAGAAAGATCAAAGATAGAGAAAGAATTTGACGGTTGATTTCTCCACAACAAACATAAAAAGTTGCACCTACAGTTTTGGAGAGCTAAAACTTTTTCTATAGAAGATTATAGAGATTTATCAAATCTCTTATCTAATAGATCACCCAAGTGAATATATGTTTCCTCCCTATTGCTAGAATTTATTCTTTCAAGAAGAGCCAAGAGCTTGGGGGTTATATTTAAGTCTCAGAAAACATTTCAATAGATGGATCTCCCACCACAAAATAAGGAAAGCTTTCAAAGTTGTTGTCACAAACAAAGGTGTCCAGAACCGGTCTTTGCACATACAAAGGCAAAAAAAAAAAATGCCAAGTCGGCACCATTTGCAACCTACAACAAAACAAGGAAAGCTTCCAAGGTTGTTGTCACACACAAGGGTGTCAAGAACTGAACTTTGCACCTAGAAAGGCCAGAAATTAAAAGACCTGACAAGTCAATACAACATGCAGGAGCAAGCTTCTACTCAGTAACTACCTATACAACTATCCCAGACATGGAATGCCAAAGCACCTGGAACCATGCCGAACCATACCAGCGGCCAACCGGTGCGATTCAGGTGTTCAATTTAGAACACAATGAAAACAGAGTGAATGAGAAGGAAAGAGAGGAAGAGAGAGAGAGGAGAGGAGGGAAAGAGAGGAAAAGGCCAGCAATGGCCCCTCGGAAAGCCGTTGGGGCTCCATGGCCCTCCACGTGAGGAGATTAGAGAAAGGGAGAGGGGGAAGGGAGAGAAATGGAGGGAGTAAAAGGCAGCGGAAAGGTCACTCAGTGGCCATCGAACGACAAAAATCGACCCCACATATGTTGCGGGTTCAAAATAGGGGCCACCCCCTGTTCATTGTGTTTTTTTAAATGCGGTGCACTGTGAAGCTGGCAATAGATTTGCATCACATTAAAAATAATTTTTTCAAAAAAAAAAAGCATTGCCGGATTCACTGTACATTGCATTAAAAAAAAAATGCGATAAACAAGAATGGATGACCCCTATTTCAAAACCCACAGCATCCGAAGGGTCAATTTGGCTGTCCGACGGCCATCAACAGCCCTCTAGCCACCCGCAGCCTCCCCATTACCTCCCCCTCCCTCTAACTCTCCCTCCCCCCTCTCTCTCTTTCTATCTCCCTCTTTAATCTCCTCTCGCAGAGGATAGCGGAGCCTTGGAGGCCTCGGCAGGCCTTCGATGGCCATCACCGGCATCTGTACCAGCTTACCTTTCATTCCCCCCCCTTCCTCCCCCCTCCCCCCCTCTCTTTTCCTCCCTAGTTCTCCCTCGTTTTCATGTCAATTCGAGCCCAGTATGGTCTGATATGGGGGCAAACGGACTCGTACCACCAGTCGGCCAGCAAGAAATCCGATTCTAAGTTGGCGAACCTTGATCCCAAGATTCGATGGTTGTCCCATTCAACAACTAGTGTCTCCAATATCTATCGACCTAAAATCTACATCTCACCTATAAAGGAACTACAAAACCACAAGCCAGGCTATCACATACCATGCAAGTGACCTCTATGGTTAGGTCCATGCCCCCTAAAAAGCCACATATGTCAATCTTATGACTATACTTAGGACAACGCTCAAGCATGCAAATACGAGATTTCTGACCACCTTAGCCAATATATTCCCAAGTCAAACCCAAGCTAGCAATACTAAAAAGTCGATCATACTTCTATGAATTAGTCAAACTCAGGAAGTTAAAAAATTAGCATGAAGTGTCTACCAAGATTTATTTGCAAACTTTTAATTAGTGGAAAATTTTTGATTCCTTAATTGAGCTTATTGAAGAAGTGTCATTAACAAATCCAGGGTAACATAATTTTGCAATCAAAGAAAAACTTTGATTTAAAACAGCAAAAAATGTTTTTCTAAACTTGAATATCAGAATTTGAAAATAAATAATTTGCACTAATATCTTGTATCTTTTTTTAAAAAAGAATCTAAAAACAAATACTATGTTTTTTTTTTCATTGCTTTACAAATTTATTGCTCCTATGATTATGGTCTACTGCGTAAATAAATTACATAGTTTGCGCAGGTTTGCATAACAGAATAACAAATAGTTCTCTATCTCTCTTGGCACCCACATAAAAATAGTTTTCTATCTTTATTGGCACCCCTGCAGATACAAGACTTCCGATGGCTAATCTAGATAACAATTTTGGTGCTGGTAGGACCAATGAATTATTCTTTAAAATCAGATGACCATTTTAATTGACTTCTAGAGATTGTATATCACTGCTTTGACAGTACAAAAGTATAGAAACATGACCATCATTTCTGCTGCTTTTTCAGAGGACGCTACAGCATTCATAGAATGTGTACTTGGTAAAGCTCAATGCCTGAAGGTTAATATTTTTAGCACAAGTCATATCTCAAAAATCCAATGCCAACATCCTCAAAATCTTACATAGCTCCAAGAAGCTTAATAAAACACACAGCAAGAATGCTAGTGGCTATGCCAGTCTTAGCACACTTGGCTGGGTAGCCATGTCCTCTAACAAGGAGGTCCAGGGTTCAAACCCTATAGGGGGCATAGCCTCCACATTTCTCTTCCCCCACCCCCCACCAAAAAAAAAAAAAAAAAGCTAGTGATGATGCTAATGAAAAGAAATGGAAAAATCTTGAAATGCTCATTAACTTTTGACGACTTATCTTATCCAGATATTTTGAATTTTTAAATGCCTTGAAGGCATGTTTAAGTATTGATTTCAAAGAGAGGCATAATATCAGAGATGCTATTTCACCTCAATAAGAAAAGTCTCTACCAATCAATGAATCTTCAACATTTTTATAAATGTTCGGTCTAACAGTCATAGACCATGCAGATTAATTAACTTGATCATAGACAGAGATGAAGAAGTACCAGCAAGTTTCTCTAAACTAGAGATAAAGATGCTAAATCACAAAGCTCAACTTAAGTTATGAAGCCATCACTTAGAATGATATTATAAACATGCTTGAGTAAAAATCAAAAGTTACATAAACATCAATGGGGAAAACCTTGAACTAGCAGTGCGCTGTTGTTCAGCAACAGCTTTCCTCCGGCTGCGCCTCCAAAAAGCATTTGTGATGTTGGGTTCACTATGTGATGCACTAAATAAGCCATCCAAAAAAAAAAAGATACACAAAACATATCACTTGACGAAGCACAGAAACTAAAATATTGCAATTATGAAATGCAAAAATGGACAAAATCCCTACACAAAAATAAGTATTGTAAGCATCATTTAAACAGTAGTAAGAAGATAAAATAAAGGGAGAAAATCAATGGTAGGACTGAAATTTGGGAACTACCTATTGAAACAATATTAATGAATAAAACCAGCAATTACTTGTAATTTTGTTGACTAGAAAAGTAGAAATAGTACCTTAACTTTCCCTCTGTAAAAGTAGTTGACCTTAGCATGACATTTTGCAACGAATGGCCAGGTACATTTGATGATGCCTCAACTCTCCGTTGATGCAAAGACTGGTTGGTCTCATCTTGCTCTGGGCTGCCATATCAAGAAGAAAAGTACTATACTTTATACAAACATGTGGCAAAGAAACATATGTAATGCAGTTATATGAACTCAAAGTTAATGTGTTACACAGCATGAACAAAATGGCCATCTATTTGGGGAATGGGGGAGCATGAAGAAGTGCTAAACTGACAGATCTTGAGATATCATGAAACCAATATTCCATCTACATGACCGACTTCTTACTAAGTAATTTGCTTGCTTCCATAGGCAATCAGATAAGAGATTTTGGTCCCACAACATAATTTGTTGTATGAGTTAGCAAGTGATTTTGTAAAACATTGACTCCACTAACTCTAATTGGAACGTGCCCATCTAAAATCAATGGATAGATTACTGAGTAAAGATAAACTTTTTTACAGGTTTCAGCTCTTCCCATAAATTGTTTCTTAAATTTATCATAGTCGATGGATGAGAAGCACCATCAAATTGAATATAATTAAAAACCTAATGAAAACTAACTGAATAGAAATTATTTTCTTTCTTGTAGTGAGCACTACTACAGAGGAAAAGAGAATGAAAGGAATTAGTTGATGTCACTTCAGCATTCTTGGCATGGCTACAAAACAGTTCTGCCCAGTATGAAATGGTCGAACCATGGTTCATCATATGGCCCCATTAAATACTGCTGGCCCATGAAACAGACAGTGTTAACAATAAATAATAACAGAATTGCATACCCTTCAGCTTCAGTTTTATCAGAAAATCCATATAACGGACTATTGGGCTCCAGGGGAGAATCACATGAATCATTCTCAGCAGAGTCGCTTTCCCCCGCCGCAGAAATATGGGATATAAAGATAGCCTTGGTTGAAAATGGTATTAGCTGTCCAGGAAAGCGCATAAGATCAACTAGCAATTCCACAGAATTCAGTACAACTACTACAGACATATGCTTGTATGAGTCTGCACATTCAACAGAAACATCATCTGGCAGGCCCTGCAACAGCACAGCAATTTAAGGACATCTATTCAGATGCTGACCTTAAAGTTCAACGGAAAAAAGAAAAAAAAACATGTTTGAATATTAAATTTCCTTCAGTCAATTCAATCTGAATAGCAACCTATTCAGACTTATCTTCTGGAAAAATTATGATGGCTTACCACCACAAGTTTGCTCTCCAGACCAACAGCATCTGCAAGAACTTTGAATAGAATTGCTCGAGGCCGGCAAGATCCATGCTTTATCTGCCCCAAGAGTTGAATGCCTCTATTTTCCACTAAGTGAGAGATATCCTCCACTGCAGCTTTTGCAGGACTTAGCTCTGGATTTGGGCGTTTATAAAAGTCAAAAACCTGAATATGGAACTAAAATATTAGCATAAGACGTATATTAGACCTAAAAAGAATCATCCACTTTTAAAATGTCCAAGCACTTGCATATTTTGATTACATATCTTATGTTCATAGGTCTGGCTTCACACAAGTGTGTATAATTATTATGCATAAGTATATGCATGCAAGGCTATATACATATTTGTGCCTGTGGCCTGTGAACCATGAAGCCTTTCATTATAACAGTACATACATGCAGACATACAGTCCTTATTTGATACTTATACTCTTCTTGATTTGCAGTGTCTTCAGGCACAGTTTTCCTCTTTTCTTTAAAGAAAGAAAAAAGTTAGGATAAGCCTAAGCCACCTTAATTGAGAAATGGAAGAAAAAAAACTCTTAGGTGTAGATTTAGATGACACCAAAAGTAGGACTGTTTTCACTAATCCACAAAAACCTATAAAAAGAAGGGTCATGCCAAACCATACCAAGTAATAATACAAGGCACACCGTACCAACCCAATATAGTACTAGTACACGTATGGAAGCCTGGCATATTCCCATAACGACACATGGTATGTGTGTTATGCTGACTCTGACAGTGTACCATGTGTTGGTAAGGAGGCAAACTATACTGTATCCATAAGGTACCACCAACATCCCCAAAAGGAAGACTAAGAGATAGAATCTCACCAGTATATCACCACAATCACCAGTGTGGGCCACCATGAACTAAAACATTAAACCCAAATATTTTCTAGGTTGATGGGACCCTAGTCACGTGCATTTGCACAAGACTTAAATCCATGTAAACCAAAAAAAAAAAAAAACAGTATGCGTAGAAAAATGTGCATGCAAAAAGAGCAAGGAAAGAGAAACAACCAATAGCAAATGTGCTCTCCTAAATATTACCGTGAAACTTCTTTCATGAAGTAAAGAGTTCAATCCAAGGTTGTCGCAATGGCCAGGCAGTCCCTAGACAATACCGACCATCACTACATAGGCACTGCCTTAGTGCCTTGGCAAATTGCCCACTATCTCAGCAATCCATCCAAAAGAGTGAAATATATATAAAAGGTCAAAAAAACCTCAGAATTAATCTTTTTTTGTTCAAATAACACATATAAATAACTAAATTAACCATTATACCATACTTAGTCACATATCAATCGACCAAGTTAAATATAAGACCAAAAAAGCAATAACAAAAGTTTTGTTTTTTTAAAGTTAAACCTCAAACTACAATTTGCAAGGTCAGATCAGTGATAAAAACAAAATGATGAAATGGGGAATTGACAGCATACAACAGGGCTGCTGACAGTTGGACAGCAGTTATAGGGCTCTATGAGAACCTCCAACTAGTGGTGCATATGCAGATGAGGAAGGTGTCAGATGGGTGACATGGAGGAAGAGATGAGGGAAGTAATAAAATTTTTCAGGTTCTGTTATTTTTAGTTCTAAATTACTCAAAGTGAGTACATACATATATTTTCATACATGAGTGCTTAATTGGCCATTGCCTAAGAAGTCTGAGCTCTCTTTAAGTTCCTAGACAGCGCTTTTGACAACATTGATTCAATCAATTGATTATATTTCCAGTGGCAGAGAAAACTAACCAGGCCAGCAATCTTTTTAATTAGTAAAGCTGGATTTGTGTTTAATCCTTTCACTGATGCTATGCTTAACTGCTTCAACATCAAAAGCTTCTTATCCTTCTCAGCATCTACAAGAATGGCATCTGCCTTAAGTCCCTCCCTACCAAGAGAGTACAGGTCATCCAAAGACGGGATGGAATCAAAAAGCTCCTTGAGCTTCTTATCCTGCAATAATTCAGCCAATAAATGAACATGTTTCTGCTGCTTCATTAAATGACACATAATAAACAAATGACCTCCACATTCAGTATCATATTATATCTGAAATAACTAAAGATCAGTGACATTTTATAATCACAAGAGGTGAGAATGCCAGTACAAATTCACAATAAATAAAGTTTGATGTCATTGGAAAACTTAATCATATAAAGAAAACATAGGAATGGACTGAATTGGCTACAGAATAAGATTAAATCATTGATCACAATATATAAAATCAGATTTTCATCTTCAGCATTAGTTTAGTCAATCAAAAAGTATATTCGCCAACTATCATATTTAGCATAAACATACATCGACAAAGCAAAGTAATAAAAGCATCAAAACAATATTTATGGTACTTCAACCCATATGCCAGTTGTCTTATTTCAAACAATGTGAAGGTATATAATCAACAATACACCTTTCCTGACTATCATATAAACATTCATCATCATTAGACAAGTGTGAGTCCATAGGGATTGTTGATTGTCTCACCTATGAATTGAAATGAAGCCCTGGGATGGAAGCAAGGATGGAGCATAGAAATGATTAATTAATTACTAGCAACCTAGGCATATGCAATGGAGATGCACAACCACAGGATGTGGGCTTGGTAGATTGCACAAAGGCTATTCCAAACCATTTAAACTGAAATTAGTGGGAGAGATTGTGTGCTTAGTATATTGAAGAGAGTACTAGCAAACCATTTAAATTTGAAATTAGTTGAAGGGACCAGTAACATAGATAATAATTCATCTAGGTGGTAAACAAAAAGATAAAAAATGAAACATATTGCTTCTGATATTTTTAAAGGTGGCCTTGTTAACATGATTTTTTCAACTTATGATTTTTGAAAAACTAAGGGTCTTTGTTCAGTAAATTTGACAAACAGAACCTTCTCAGCATGCTCCTCTCTTGTTTTAAAAAATAGCACAGATAGATCAATAGTTCAAAAAATGGTATCGGACAAAGAAACAGAAGCAGCTTCATTATGCCAACAGCATCAAAAGTACAGCTCCCTAGTTATAAGACCAGAGCACATCATAGAAGATATCTCCAAATTACAATAACTGAAGAAAAAGATACACTCATGTCTAACTCCAAGCATTATTACAATGAAAATGGAAAGGTGGAGTTATGTTCCTATTTTAAAAAAATCCAAAAGATCTACCTTGCACAACCATGTATATGACCGGATGATAATGGACCAGAAAATGGCATACTTGCTCATACAAGTATTCAGGACTGCATGTTACAAAATTGAGCGAACCTTTATACTCTAGTTTATGATTTAAGATAGATAACACATTTAAAATTTTTGAGCTGTATGACTGAGGAAACATGGCTTGTCGAAAATTAGTTTATGATTTACCCATGACATGAGTGCCATGCATGCCTCTATCCAGCACAGCCCATAATTTTGTGATTCATCAAACACCGAACAATGGCTCTTTGATGTGGGTTTACTGAGTATAAGCACCAGACTTTAGCAGTGGAAAACGTGGTAATCTAGTATATATAAAGATATAACACAGTACACATACATGTAGTATGTACTCCTTTTATGTATGAACAAATTCTTCATACGTATCTATAACAAAATATATATTGAATATGGACATCTATGCATTTTGTATTCCCTTGTTAGTGATATGCAGGTCCTTGTAGGTAATGATATGTAAAGTATTTGGGACTGTACCTCTTTAGGAATAATGAACTCAGTTTCAACACTTTCTCCTCCATGTTGTTGGGACCAGAACATAAGTCATTCAGGGCACTCAACTGTAAGTCCTTGAGAAAGATATTGGGTCCGGGATGTACACTTTTTTGGACAAAATTACCATGATAAGTCTGTCATTCATCAAACCTTTTTACCAGAAAATCACAAACAGTGGCTTAACGATTCAACTAAATTGACTATACCCCAGGGCTTTCATGTGGTTCTAAAGTAAGTTCCATCCATATTTTTTGTCACCTTCCTCAGACCATCTATGGTAGCTAAGAAGTTCCTGCCTAGCTTTCAACAGGCATATATGATGCAGGATGGGAAGCCTAACAACTTCAGAGCGACATAGAAGAAGACTAGCAAACAAAAACCCAACAATTGTCCAAACTAGAAACAAATATTAGGAAATCTAGGATTAATTTAACTCAACTCAACTCAACTGAGCCTTAATCCCAAATTAGTTGGGGTTGGCTACATGCAACCTTTTCCTCCATTCCACTTTAAAAGATGTCATGTGCCAAGGTGAGAGTCCAAAGTTCATGGTGCACCAAACTAATAAACAAAAGGAGAGACCTAAAAAGTTGTGGTAATCCAATGAATAAATATGCCATCAACTTTGAAAACTCCAATACCGATCTTGTTCTCTGCACACAAACATGATGCAAAATGTTCAGTCGGGTGCCTGGGTCACCAAGGTAGCTATCATTTTAAATACTAAATCAATCAAAGAGCAACTCCAATACAAAAATGAACTAAAAGAACCTGTTTATTGCTTCCATCATAAAGATTTGCCAATAGCCATCAACAGAATCTTTTCTGTTCTGTCAATGACTCATGCTTGCCTACAAGACTCATGCTCCACATGCCCATAGAGATTTATTAGATGCCCAAGCTGGATGCTGATTAACAACTCCTTTTTCTTGTTACCTAAAGGTTGTTTCCAGTTTAGTTTATCCACAAGCTACTAGCTAGTTGCTGTGCATGTGGTCAACCAGTGGCATAGTTTATCTCACCATCTCATGGGCAGATAATGCGCCCCAATATTGTCCACAAGATCAACCAACTAATGCAATCCCACAATGCACTTAGGGGCTAGGTTTTAAATCTTTTGAGATGGGGGTGTCTCGGTTTCTCTATGGAATAAGAGGCCCTACTATCCTCCCTGGCTGCCCCATCCCAGCAGTCCCAGTCAAACTTCCCAGTAGATACCTCTGTCTCTCTCCCCTTCTTCTTTCCTTCCTTCCTTCCTTTGTTTTTCTTCTTTCATTCCTTCTTTTCTTTTTCTTCTAACTTCCTTTCCTTTCTTTTTCTTCTTCATTCTTTTTCTTATCCCTTCCTTTTTTTTCCTCTTCTTCTTCTTTCTCTTTCCTTTCTTCTTTCTTTCCTTCCTTTCGTTTCTTCTTTTCTTTTTTCGCCCTTCCTTTCTTTCTTTCATTTTTCTTCTTCTTCTTTCCTTTTCTTCATATTTCCTTCCTTTTTTTCCTCTTTCTTCTTCTCTCCCTGTGTGGATGGGTTTCAAAGTCTCAACGCCATCTTGGTCTGTATTCTCATAGGAGTGGGATGGGAGGCTGCCTTAATATCAAGAGTTAAGACCTTGCTTGGGGGTGCAACTCAGATTGGGCCCAATTTGAAGCAGATTAGCCCAACTCCTTCATTGGGTCATGTTGGGCCTGGGTCTCATGACCTTGGATCAGGCTTGCACTGATGCTTAAACATCCCAACTTGACCCAAACTCAAATAGGTTATGGTTGAGCTTAAACCCAACATGAACCCAACTCAACTCAGCCCAAACTGACCTAACCCAATATACAACATACATATATAATACTTATACATTCCTCTTAACAACATCTTTTGCCTAATTGTATTTTAGAATTGCATAAGTGCACCAAAATAAGATCCCACCATCTAAATGCCAATCTAACAATCTGAAACTTCTCCTTGGTCTTGAACTACGTATACAACCTGATCTACTAGTCCAATCAACCCAACCCCACCCTACATTAACCTTATCTGACCTAGATTTAGCTTATATGTTAGGACTGGATTGATAATTCACAAGGCGGTGTTGAGTTGCACTAGGTTTGGTAGATGGGGTTGGGTTGCATTAGGGTTAGCCACAACCAATCCAGTCTCCTAAGTTCCATTTGCACCCATCATTCTTTCTAATGCTTTCTTTGTCTTATCTCACAAATAGCTTCATGACATTGCCCTTGATCAACTTCAACTGCAAGCTATATGATGTTAGTAGGCTTATAATACTACTAATCATCACTGCAAGCTAGATGCTATTTTACACACAGATGATTTTCTTTTTAGAATAGTAAAAAGCAGCATATGGCTTTGAGATCAGCTGATTATTGATGGTTACACCACTATTGATGTACTTGCTCTTCAACATCAGCTGATTATTGTAAGGTTATTACTACCACACCTAAACCCCCCAGATTGTGACAGTAAAAAGACTAGTTATATCACCAATAATTTAGCATATCATTAGTATATGAACATACAAATTAGTGTCATTTTGATTGCCATGTTTGCCTTTCCTCAGCACTCTCCTCTCCTTAAACAATACATCACCACCTCTTTCTTTTCCTTTTTTTTTTTGAGCATGAGAAGGAAGAAGGGAAGATCCACCTAGCTAAACTATCTAAGTTCAGATACTTTGAGATGCACCATCCAAGACTCAAACACAAAACCTTCTCTAAGGAGAGGAAGGGTATGGATATTATGGCCACACAATTCACATAACATCCTCAATTTAAAGTCCGTATGCTCTTTAATGGACAGCACCTTATGGCTTACCTGAGCTCCTTTGCTAATATGCATGAATGGTATTAATATAATGAATGACTTTGTTCTGAGCTTGCGAAGATACATGAATGATTGCCTATATGTTTTACATCATCGTTCTTTAAATCATGGCAATGAATATATTAGGTAAATACCCACTTTGATGTACATAAATTTGGCTATAGATAGCATATGAGACAATAAACATTGTTGCACCTCTCCACACTTAGCTCTAAAAACAAGATAATAAAAATTGATTTAAGTGATTAATTTGCAGTATAATCATCTATGATTTTATGGTCAGACAATGACATACTAACCTGTTTAGTTAAGGTCATACAATGTAAATGATAAACATTATAAGAAATAATAATTCTAATTTTTTATGGAATGCATCAAGATGTTGTTAGCATCATGCATGATCTTGATGAAGATGACGTCAAGCTCTTTAATATAATAATGAAATTTAAAAATCAGAAGCATGTGCATGTTCTTGATTATATATCCATAGAACAAATCAAAAAGGATTGGCTTCACATAAGGTAGTGTATCTATCATCCACACCAGTGTAAGCTAGAACTGTGAAGGATGAGGCATTACTATGGTGGATCAAACTGAGTCGCCTAAAAGAACTAATAATATCACAATAAACCTAAGAGGGAAAGTATAACCTGCCAAGACCAATTTAACCTAACCAGTACTATGGGAAAAAAGCCTTTGAATTGTGACTTACAAGAGAGTGACTTCTCATTTTTCAATATTCTATTAGCTGTCATGATACAACTTATTTGTATTAACATTTTCATTCGATTTCATTGACACAGTGCCATAAATAGGGTTGCTGGAAGTGTTTAGAAATAAACACAAGAACAGTTGTTGAATGCGTGGACATTTATTAATAAAATCAACAGAGAACTTACATATGAAGCAAGAAAAGATACAAATCATGTTATACCAATGACCAATGTAGCAAAAAAAGTTATGCATGTGTACTTAGAGCAAAAGGTTGAGAGTACTTCGTATAAAAGACATCACACAAAGCATCAAACATTTTGGGGACGTTATGTAAATGACATAGAAGATTACAGAATTACTAGTTAAAAACTAGCACTCTCAAACGACCCGGCTCAGACAAGGACTATCTTGTATCCCATGAAAGTGACAGTATGTGGCCTAATAAGTTATACTGCTCACCGGAATGATAGAATAAAAACCATTGGGTATTTGTCCAGAAAAAGTTCCAGTGGACCACAATATCTGAGAAGCAGACTGAGATGAGCGTTCAGCTCTTCCCACAAAGCATGAAGACACCCTTTCGGTCAAAGTCTCTTCTTGTGGAGCCAAAGAAACAGACTGTAACTTCTCCACAAAATCTGATGTCCACCAGGCGGCATTAGAAGTCCCTGGATCAGATCGCCCTGAATCACCTGACTTCTCCTCCATTTTTCAAAGATCTGAAAAATAAAATCATCTTGTCCCGCTTCTCACCCCATGAAAAAAATCTAGTATATACAAAAATATTTTAGACCACATCAAATAGGCCTAGAAATTTCTTGTTACTTTATTTTTTTCATCAACATAATATAATGATCTCTGCAAAACAGTAGAGGAAAAAAAACAGAGAGAGTTCGTTAGGCGGTACGAGAACTAAATAAAAAGTTCCAAGTAAGATAGATAAATTAGACATAAGGCAAAATCTTTATCTTACAAAAGTCTTTCTTAAACACAAAAACACTTCATGACAAAGCCGCATAAACAAAATAGAAGAATATTCATGCACGGAAGTACCAATGGCCTTGCATAGCCAAAAATGATACATTACAAAATCTTTAAGTGAATGTGAGATAAATAATGTTGATGCAGTTAGCCGGACATGCTGTACTTATTATGTGATAAGCAAGAAAAAAAAAACTTACCTGGTGTGCTTAATCCATTCCAATACAAACAAATGATGGTGTCCAATAAGTGACTAAAATTTTAGATTGTGTAGAACAATCCTTCCATCAATATTTAACTACCAATAACCAATCTACTAATAACCTAAAACTACTTCATGCACTTTTAAGCATACAAAAGGCAAAATGTGCATTCAGGCATTTTATACATAAAAAAGGGGGCATCCCGATGCACAATGCTCCCGCCACTGAAGGGTTTGGGGAGGGTCAGATTTTTGCAGTCTTATCCCCTCATGAGGAGAGGTTGTTTCCTTGTTTTGAACTCGTGACACCCAGGTTGCAGCCTTATTGTAACGCCAATGACTGCCCTCTTCGAGCATTTTACCCATACTAGATGAAAAAATGATGAAAGACAGGCAAGAAGTAGAATCAAGATTAGATGGTATCTAACGACAATGAATGAGCCATGGAGAATGAAAAGACAGATAGTCTCTGGTGGCCAAGATTTTTGACAAGGAATACAGTTAATGATATTAACCAGCATTCAGAGGAGGGAAGGAGGGGGAGGTGGGGAAGAGCAAGAGAGAGAGAGAGAGAGAGAGAGAGAGAGAGAGAGAGAACTTTTTGATGTGACACGTAAATGTCCCTGAAGCATACAAATGAAAATCAAGTTTTAATGCTTATCTGAATAAATCAACAAAATAGCAAGGAAACAATGGTCACAATGACATATATCCACACAACAATGCCCCATTGGATTACTTTCCCAAACTCCAGTTCTACTACGCAAGCTCAACTTCCAGCCCTACCATACCCATGGGAACACAAAGTTGTTAGTGCACGCAAGATCCCAAAACTAGCATGAAGACTCTTAGATAACAGAAGTTTCCTCTTTTGTAGGACAGCAACTGCTGCAAAAGGCTTGGTCACGGAGTTCTAATCAAGGGTTGCCACAAGTTTAAAAATATGTTCAAATACTGAACTTCTATGTATGATGTCAACAAGTTATCAACGATTATTGGTTTTGGGAATAACTAACATAACAGAATCTCCTACTAAAACATGTCAACGATTATGAAGTATGGATACTCCTATTTCAGGCTTGTACCAGCATCGGATACGTTTTCAGTGCGGGTACGTTTCCAGTACGGCACTGGTACTCCTATCTCTGCATTCTTGAGATTGCAAGTTTGTCTCTTGATGAACCAGATGTGGAGAAGAAGCTTTTTGCTGATAATGTAGAGAATGAAGCAGCTGAAACTATTATCACTTGATTATTAAGACTTACTATTTTGATTTCTTCTACTTATTTAGACTGCTAGTTTTTTTTTTCGTTAATTATAAGTATTTGTTTATTTTTTATGATGATACTTATAAATTTAGTTGAAATTTGATAACTTAATTTTATTAATATTCGAATATTATATATATGATTCAGTTTTTTTATATATTTTTATTAATATTAGAATATTATATATATTCAAATATTAACAAAAATATAAAATATCTAACCGTATCCATATCGTCATTTTTTCAATTTTTGCCTTATCGACGTATCCGTATCATAAGGTATCCGTACCGCATAACGATATCTATACTTCCTAGGTCAACGACTTTCCTAAATTTGTTTTAACTCCATCTTCCTCATGCCGAAGAGATTCTTCTAATTCTCAACATTTTTCAAAAATCCGAATCCTAAGAATCTCTCCTATCTCACCAAGTATTCTAACACATTACCTCAACTTAGAAAAAAATAGAGTATACCATGATAATATGGCAGACTTGTGACTTAGGTAATGTAAGTAGTGAAGAGGGATCTCAATGGGCAGGACCAGCCTAAACAACACAAAAATGAGGCATAAACTTGGATTTGGGGCCCCAAAGCATGATTGGGCCCAAAAAAACACAAAGACCGAAATTTTTTGGCCTAGAATAAGATTTAAGTTTTGGGAGAAAAAAAGAATGGTGTCCAAGTCAAAAAAAAATAACCACCCCAAGAACATGCCTATAATTAGGCCATGCTTGGGCTTGGTAAACTTAAGCCTGGCTCTGGTAGGGCTGGCCTCAAGCCTGAATGTCAAATTGGGGCTGAAATCAGGCAAGAGCCTGATCAAGCCTAACCAAATCCATTGACACCCCTCACGGTGAACATTTGTTAAGAAAGTTGGTGACCTCGGAAAGTAACGTAAGCAAGAGTGAAGAAATAGAATAAATATAAAAGTAAAAGCGAAATTCCAAGGTCAAACATATATATTTAATGTATCACATTGTAGCTTGTATTGCAAATCACCTAGTTTATCACAATATATCATTTTAAAGACTCTCTAAAATTAATAATTAATAGATATTAGGCATGTAAAATGAACACAACAAAATCTAGCATGGTGCCTAAATATGTCAAGAATGCATTTATGCTTCTTCCCATTATACTATAAAATTAACTTCTATGTGATCCTACATACTTATAAGGTTAACTTTTAAATTGATTAAGAATAGAAGAATTTTCTCATTTTGGCCAAAATAGGCTGTCACAACTAAATGTCAGCAACCCAAACAAGATTCTGGCATGCTCAAAGCCCTCAACAGAATTCAAAACCAAATCCTGGAAATCGATAAGAAGATGAAGGATTCATATAAAAGCCAGACCCAAGGAAAAGATTCAGACTTTTAATATACTTGGTTGTCTAAATCACACATAATTGATGGAATTGTAGAAAGAGATAATGAAGAACCCCCAAAATCATCCCCACTCCCAAGATTGTAGAGGAGTTCCAAGGAATATTATATTCACTGTTCTCTGGCGATCTGACGAATTTTCGCTGTTTTCTGATTTTTGATTGGCTCATTTTCTAGTCACCTATTATCAGATAAAAGTTAAAAAAGAAATATCATTTTCTTTGTTTACAGCCTCTCCATCATGAGAAAATCCACTCAGAAGATTTCTCTCATGTAGCTTAAGAAATTTATTTTTTAAAAAAAAATCTTTAGTCAGTGCAGCTTGTTGCAGCACTGTCATGCCACGACACTGAAGTAGGAGCAGCTCTCAACAAGTGCAATGCAATTTATTGAATTCTATCAACTTGTGGAAAATATGACAAGCATGGAAAATGAAAAATCTGCTTGGTTGATTCGCAAGCATTCTGCTACTCTATAGCTTCAAAATGCTTGCAGAACATATTAAAAATAAAAGATTGACTAATTGGATAACTGATTGTGAGGATAAGTCTCCTATTTAGTTAAATGGCTCGGACATTTCTTTAAAGATTTAGGGGGACTGAGACACCAAAATTCTATTTTAGATCGGAGTATATCCTTTCACATAACACCCAATTCAACTTAATTTCGCATGAGCCTCATAATTCTTGGATCCTCTTAGCCAAAATTGCAGGCATACAGAGATAAATTTCACATTTGAGAAACTACAACCATCTTGAAGGGGGACGAAATTATTGGCATAATTATCACTCAAGAAGGCAAGATGTCTTTTAACCCTAGCCAGAATGAACACTTAGCTAACATGCACTAGTGAAAAGTTAATGTACTTTCAAGTTGTAGCAAGAATTTGATACTTAAATGTTGCTAATTTTGTCGCCATAACCCATCTCAGTGTTATACCTAGAACCAGATAATAAAATTAGATGTACAGCAGTAATAAATACCACAGTTACACAAGAAAAAAAAAATGCAAGTTGCTTTGTTATTAGACATTTTGTGTTCAACAGAATATTTGGATGCCGCACATGGTTATATCTTTCCGCAACAACATCAAATTCCATAGGATATCCCAAAAAGTGAAACATAAACAAGTTACATGACTAATGAATTAACGACACACTCTATGAGTGATTAAGGTGTTGGTTTGCAGTAACTTCTGCGCTTCTACCTTACAAACAATAACCTATCAATGTTGACTGCACAAAATTGTCACTAACCATCAGCCACTAAAATATGCCCTCCAGCACCCCTTAGTTGGGAATTAATGGGTTTTAGTTTTATGTTCTTGAGTTTCTTTTTTTGAGGGAGGGTGGTCACCCCCCCCCCCCCCCAAAAAAAAAAGAAGAAGAAGAAGAAGAAAGCAGAAGCAATAGATATGGGTTAGAGGCTTCTAGTTCTTTTATAAGGTCGCTTCAAAATATGTAATTCTGTATCCTACAGCAACGCATTTTCACTTCAGATAATACTAACTGGAAGAGATGAACTCGGTGGGGTGATAGCAACCAAGAAAACAGCATGAACCGAGATGCATTCTGCTGATCGAGAACAGCAAAAGTTCACACAAATTAACTATCAAGAAAATCAATAGAATTCATTCCATTCTTGAAAGATATCCAAAAACAAGAAATATAGGGACATAGTTGACTAACTGTAAGAATTGGATTTCGAATTCCCTTTTATCTCTTGCCACGAATTAGAATCAACAACTGGATCACTAACGATACCACGAAGTAAAATTCCACAAAATTGCAAGAAGCCACCTTTAAAAATCCGCAGGACCTAAATCCCGGGAAAGTGTAAGAAAAATCAATGCGCCTTGAGTCAGTCCAGTTCCCTCCTATATACTGGCACAATTTAGAATCAAGAACTGGATGACAGAAGAGAACACTAGCTAAAAATCCCCAAAATTGCAAGAAATTAAAAAACCAAACCAAGTTTCAAAATTCCGAGGACTTAAATCAAGAAAAAATCGAAGAAAAATCAATGCACCTTGCATCAATCAACACCAAACCAAGTCCAGACACCGAAATACCGAACGAAATACATCAAATTCACCCCACCGTCTCCAATCCAAAGAACAGCAACCAAGTAAAGAGCTCGCAAGAAAGACTTACAGATCCGAGCGAACCTCGAAATCCGCCCCCAAATCGCAATACTGGGACCAAATCTCGAGCGAGAGAGAAATCTAGGGCACCGATACGAAAGCGAGAGAAAAAGAAAAGAGAGGGAGGAGGCGAAGTATCGAAGAAATAGGACGAGAGAGACGGGAGCAAAGGCCGTCGGAGTTATTTATAATGAGCGAGCGATTTTTCCAATTCTTTATTTCCAATTTATACTTATCTTTTTCCGCTGTCCGGACGGAACGGGGTGGCTTCTCTAAAACTTTCGGAGCCCTTTCCCTTTGCGGACGCTTCCGGAAAAAAATGTATGCGACACATCAGCCCCTCGCCGTGATTCGCGGTGCAGAAATGGACGGAGGATTTTTCCTGTCCGCATATACTTTATATACGAAGAACCTGATTCACGTCACAATCCCGGGGTTCCAACAGGAGAAGTAGCGTGGCCATGTCACGGTCGACACGTGCCATGCCGTATGGGTGGGGTCCACGCGTTTGCGGGTGGATAGAAGGATGGAGTAATCTGGGCCGTCGATGGGGAGATGAGCTGCTGGGAAGTCGACAGCGGGAGGGCGCTTTTGGAGAACGGCGAAAGCGACGGGAGGGGTTGGGGTCACGTGCAGTTTGCTTCGACGGGCAGCGGAAGGCGTCCGTTTTGGGGCCGTCCGTGCGCCAGCTGGCCGCTCGCTGGCTAGCTGGCGTCCACGAGATCCACCGTCGGCACGAGACCTACAGTTGACACCACTCCACCTCGAAGGCTCCTCATTTACTACGGTCTGCTGTATTTGGCTGGCAAGATGGAGAAACGATAAAAAAAATGTGGCAGAGGACGTAAGAAAGGACATTGCTCTGCACCCTCATCTGCCCTGATTGACGAAATCTTGTGGTGGAGATTAAAAGCTGTCGAAGGCCATGATTCTGTGCGGCCAAATCCTAACATTTTTTTTAATAAAATATACCGTTCCAAAATCGAAACATCCGACAGAATCAGCAAACAAGACATCCCAAAACCATAGTAACAAGATTAAGTAGCACCAACTAGAAATTATAAGTGATATTAATAGCAAAAATATTAGACATTGACTCATTGTATAAGATGGAAAAGTTATATGCCCTGAGAAAGGCTGGTGGCTGATAAACTATGAGAGATGTGAAACATGATTTGGATCCTTGTTGAGATAGAATCTTAATGACCGATGGTTGTTAGAGAAGTCATTATTTATTTTTGTCAATAGCATAGCTATCTCAGAAACACGAGAGTAATGACATTTCTACGTTGAAAACTGCTGTTTGAAACTACAGTGTGTTAGGTCCAAATATGTGGATGAAAATAACTTGCATGTCAATTGAAGGCTTCACCATCTAGAAGGTATACATTGGATTTTTCTCCCTATTAATTTGAAGATGTGTACAAACAATGGTATGTAATGAAGGAACACATATAAACCAAACAAAAGATAAAGCAAATATAGGTTAACACTTCTATGCCGGCAACATTTGACCAAGCTATCACGATCAAATCGCCTATCGACAGAGTTAATTAATTTGACCCATCTAATTGAACTCAAAATGGTGCATTTGAACTATAGTTACTTAGTATCCTCGCATGCCCAATTTGAATTTATAGCATATTCTGCTCCTCCTTGTAGAATTGTGTTGACATGAAGTAGGTTTTGATTTTGATAGTCAATATAATTTTTAATATTTTATTTCATTTTCATCAAAGGAAAAATTAAATACTGGTTGGGATCTATCTATATGCAAAAGATAAATGATATAAAAATATCATGGAGAAGAGTTAGCTTGAAAGAGATCTGTAGGATAGGCGAATAAAAGAGTACATCGTTGATGGAAGCACGTCGCTTCAACAGATGCCTCAATCAGATATCATCTGATTTGACTTCCATAATTAATGACCTCCAAGACGTCCAGGAAAATTGGCATTTTGCAACTGTTTTAATCGTCCAATTTGGCTTGTTAAAATTGTTATAAGAAAGCAAAAATTTGTTACTTCTACGAACGAAATAATCGAAGCTTAGTATTAACTGTTATAGTCCCGTTGCAGCTGATTAAGGAGGTGTCACATCGATTTATAGGCCTCGGCTGCTACTCGGCTAATAACTTGAACTTTTTGGACTGAATCCGGCATCAGAGCTATTGCCATTTGACTCCCTCCTTTTTCTGCTAATTATTCTCAATGTCCTGTAGTTATATAGATGTTTATGTTTTCCCACACCTTGTTTCTGGTATGATGCCACCAAGAAGTGACCTTGAACTCTCTTTTCCGCTTAAAAGGGGGAAATCGAAATCTAGATCGATGTCAACACAATCTTTTTCGAATCTAAATCTAAATTATTGTAAATTTCAAATGTAAGGAAACCATGATCAATGGAAATGCAGTATAATACATGATACAAATAGGGGATATACCATATGGGCTCTGAGGGAACTGACAAGGTTTCTGAATTATGTAATTTTCATGGTCTTAAGGTAGATACGTGTAGATTTCAGAATGTGATGATGAGGTCCTAGCACTTTTGTTGTTCTGGTACTAATTCGTTTCAAGTGGTGAAGGCCGATAAAAAGAAGATTATAATAGGCTGATTTAATTTCTTTCTAATGTTTTATTCTAGTTTGAGGTCAATCCTAGAGATTCACATAAAGAAGATCTGCTTTACTGCATGCGTGTGCGAAACAGCTTGTCTTAAAATCTATGAAGAAGAGTGTTACCTGCCAAACAAGTGGGGCATTATAACTTTCTCCCTTCTCATTGATGATTCACTCCTAATTCGAGCAACATATGTTCTTCTTCCCTCTACCTACAAAACTGTTTGTCATGGCCCAAGCCCAAATTAACAGACCCAAGCCCATTCAAAAAAAAAAAAAAACAGAGGAAAAATCAGGAAGAAAACTCCCAATAGGAGTCTTCTTCTCCGGCGAGACCCAGGCGAAACGGGAGTCCTAGGGTCCTCTATAAAAAGACCTCCCCTTTCCCAAGAAGCCGATCATCGACCCTCTTCCTCTCTCTTTCTCCCTATTTTCCAATTTGGAGCCGCGGACACTCCTCTTGTTCTCGCCGTGATTGCTCGCCGGTGGGGTCACCGGAGGTCGAGGTGAGTTCTCCTTCTCTTCCTCTCTTTTTTCCCCTTCCTCCCGTGCCTTTGTGCGCGGCTGCCGGCAACGGGAGTCGCCGATTCTTGGTCGAAAAAGATACCCCTGTTTTGGCCTCTTTTCTTTGAATTTTCTGGCGCCGCGCTGGCGATCGCAATCGACCGCCGGTCATGTCTCTCCGTAGCCGGGGGAGTGGCTCCCCTCTGCCGCCGGCCTCCGCCGTGGCGGCCGCGGTCTGAATGGCCCGGCAAAGAAGGGGACTGCCGGTCCCCTATTCGGCCAGGAAGGAGCCCGAAAGAAGAAAAAGAAGAAAAAAAGAGAAAAGAGAAGAAAAGAAAAGAAAAGAAAAGAAAAGAAAAAGAAGAAAAAAGAGAAAAAGAAAAGAAAAGAAAAAAGAAAAAGAAGAAAAAAGAGAAAAGAAAAGAAAAGAAAAAATAATAATAATAATAATAATAAAATATATATATATACATATATATATATAATAAATAAATAAATAAATGAGAGAGAGAGTTTCTCTCTCTTCTCTCTCTTCTTTTAGTCTGAACCCTTACTTCTCTCTCTGGAATTGGACTTTCTCTCTCTACTTTCTCTCTCTAAAATTTTTTCTCTCTATGTTGTTTCTCTCTCTTGATGGATTTCTCTCTCTCTAAAGTTATTTCTCTAGGATTAGCATAGTGTAAGGCTTCATTTGATAATTTTAATCGAGTTTAGGGAAGAGTCTGATTTTAAGTGAGGTCTTGATTTGGAATTTGTTTAGATTGAATTTTGAATTAAAATTAATGTAAAAATATAATTTTAGATAATAGGTACTGAAGAATCTCCTAGAAGTTAGTCGATCTATTCATTCAGTGTTCCGTGAAAGATAAGTAATGAATCATCTTCTCGAAATATTTCATATTTATTCTGAAAATAAATAATTATTCTCTGAAATTATGCATGAATTATGAATTATGTTTTGAAAGAAAGTACTTTTAAAATATTATGGTATGTCGATTATGCACATGTTCAGTGAATTATTTATGATATATTATGATACAAAGAGTTTTGATACAGATCGGATTTATGCTCTCAGCCTAACTATATTTTAGTGAGCCCCGTCAATGGAGATCATTCGTTGGTACTCAGTGGACCCTGCCAGTGGGGGTTGTGCGCTGGTGTTTGTGGACCCTGCCAGTGGGGGTTGTGCACTGGTATTCTGTGGATCCCGCTAATGGGGGTTAAACGTTGGTCATAGTCGAGGCTGTTGAGTTACGAGTATTTTGAATCGAATTGGATTTATTATTATATTATATGTGAATATTTAAAAATATTTGATTTGCATTAAATCAACATGAAATATATTTTTATGTTTAATTACAATATTGTTCTTGAAAATTATATAATATCTGAAATATCTAGTTGAGATATTTATTAGTTACTGGGCTGTCTAGCTTATTACCTTTCTTTCTATTTTTCAGATTCAGATAATTAATTTCGAGCGTGGGAAGAAATATGGAGACAGAGCTTTTAGAGGCGAGATTTAGCATTGTCAACTTCATTGAACTTAGATCTATTATTTTATTTTTAGTAAAAATTTATTGGATATAAGATACTTGTTTTAATTACTTGAATTAAAGTTGAATAATAATTATTTGAATTTATTCTGCTGTGATGCATTGATATCGTGATGAGATGCCTTGCATGCTTATGGAGAGAGTTCTTCGTAAGTATGCGGCGGTTGCCGCGACCTCCTGCTCGCGATCTCAGACCGGGGGCGTGACAATTAATATGGTATCAGAGCATAAGTAGATAAATTATGACATATAGAATTAGACATAGTATGAGTGTAGGTGGGTAAACATTAGAAATATTGGGACGTCAAAGTATGAGCATCATAATAAACCCATCCTAACAAATAGATAAATGAATCTAATAAGGTTTTACTATTACAAGATTATCATGCCTCCCCGTAGAATGACAAGAACTACTCAAGGAATTGCAAGAGAGACATCACAACCACGGGATGGTAGCACTCCCCATCTGACCAGTGGCACCCCTCAGGAGGAGGAGTCGTAGATCCTAATGGAAGTACTTCGAGAACACGTCAGGAACCAGATATGGCTCAGTTAATGCAGACCCTAATCAGGATGGTACAAGCGCAACAACAAATACAGCAGCAAATGCTTGAACAACAGCAAATACAACGAGATACACAACAACATCAGCATCCACCACCACAACATGGAGAGCAACCAGTACAACGGAACAACATTTCAGAATTTAAAAAGCTTGCCCCTCCAGCTTTCAAGGGGACTACTGAACCTTTGGAGGCTGATAACTGGATAATGGAGATGGAGAAGGCCTTCACTGTCCAAGAGTGTCTTGATGAAAAAAAGATTCGATATGCAGCTTATTTACTACAAGGAGAAGCATACAACTGGTGTCAGTGACTACAGCGCAAGCATGAACAAGACGGCGAAATACTTACCTGGGAAAGATTTCGAATTGCATTCTATGATCAGCATTTTCCTCGGAGTATAAGGATCCAGAAAGAGCAAGAGTTTATTTATTTGAAGCAAAAGGGTATGAGTGTGACTGAATATGAAGCAAAATTTACAGAGTTAGCAAAATTTGCTCCGAGATTAGTGGATGGTGAGCAAGAACATGTTCACAAGTTTGAGATGGGACTGAGAACTGAGATTCGAAAATAAGTGATTCCATATGAATTGACAACTTATGCAGATGTGGTAAACAAAGCACTGATAATTGAAAGGGAAGTCAATGAAGAACGCATGGAAAGGGAAAGAAAGCAAAGAAAGAGAGCAAAATCAAATGATACACAAGGACAGAATAATAAAAACATCAAAAGATCAGCTAAGGGAGCAATAGACAATAAGACTCAACAGATTGATGCTGAGCAGTGCTCCAGATGTGGCAAAAATCATGCAGACAAGGATTGCTATTGGAATTTCGGTGCTTGTTTCAAATGTGGTCAGATGGATCATAAAATTGCTAGCTGCCCGCTAAATACAGAAAATCAAGTTGGCCAAAGAACTTATGAAGAACAACATAAGGATGGTGGACAGATTTCTAAAACCCAGGGAAGAGTTTATGCGCTTACTCAATAGAATGCACAGGCTTCCAATACAATGGTGACAGGTATGAAAAATTTTGAGGATGAAATTTTTTTTTAGGGGTGAAGAATGTCATAGCCCAAGCCCAAGCCCAGATTAACAGACCCAAGCCCATTCAAAAAAAAAAAAAACAGAGGAAAAATCGAGAAGAAGACTCCCGATAGGAGTCTTCTTCTCCGGCGAGACCCAGGCGAAACGGGAGTCCTAGGACCTCTCGAAGTTCTAGGGCCCTCTATAAAAAGACCTCTCCTTTCTCTAGAAGCCGATCATCGGCCCTCTTCCTCTCTCTTTCTCCCTATTTTTCGATTTGGAGCCGCGGACACTCCTCTTGTTCTCGCCGTGATTGCTCGCCGGTGGGGTCACCGGAGGCTGAGGTGAGTTCCCCTTCTCTTCCTCTCTTCCTTCCCCTTCCTCTCGTGCCTTTGTGCGCGGCTGTCGGCGATGGGAGTCGTCGATTCTTGGTCGGAAAATAGACCCCTGTTTTGGCCTCTTTTCCTTGGATTTTCTGGCGCCGCGTCGGCGATCGCAATCGACCGCCGGCCATGCCTCTCCGTAGCTGGGGGAGTGGCCCCCCTCTGCCGCCGGCCTCCACCGTGGCGGCCGTGGCCTGAACGGCCCGGCAAAGGAGGGGACTGCCGGTCCCCTGTTCGGCTTGGAAGGAGCCCGAAAGAAGAAGAAGAAAAAAGAGAAAGGAGAAGAAAAGAAAAGAAAAGAAAAGAAAAAGAAGAAAAAAGAGAAAAAAAAGAAAAGAAAATAATAATAATAATAATAATAATAAATATATATATATACATATATATATATAATAAATAAATAAATTAAAAAGAGAGAGAGAGAGAGTTTCTCTCTCTTCTTTCAGTCTGAACCCTTACTTCTCTCTCTGGAATTGGACTTTCTCTCTCTGCTTTCTCTCTCTAAATTTTTTTCTCTCTAGATTGTTTCTCTCTCTTGATGGATTTTTCTCTCTCTAAAGTTATTCCTCTAGGATTAGCATAGTGTAAGGCTTCATTTGATGATTTTGATCGAGTTTAGGGAAGAGTCTGATTTTAAGTGAGGTCTTGATTTGGGATTTGCTTAGATTGAATTTTGAATTGAAATTAATGTAAAAATATAATTTTGGATAATAGGCACTGAAGAATCTCCTAGAAGTTAGTCGATCTATTCATTCAGTGCTCCGTGAAAGATAAGTAATGAATCATCTTCTCGAGATATTTCATATTTATTCTGAAAATAAATAATTATTCTCTGAAATTATGCATGAATTATGAATTATGTTTTGAAAGAAAGTACTTTTGAAATATTATGGTATGTCGATTATGCATATGTTCAGTGAATTATTTATGATATATTATGATACAAAGTATTTTGATACAGATCGGATTTATGCTCTCAGCCTAACTATGTTTTAGTGGGCCCCGTCAATGGGGATCATTCGTTGGTACTCAGTGGACCCCGCCAGTGGGGGTTGTGCGCTGGTGTTTGTGGACCCTGCCAGTGGGGGTTGTGCGCTGGTATTCTGTGGATCCCGCCAATGGGGGTTAAACGTTGGTCATAGTCGAGGTTGTTGAGTTATGAGTGTTTTGAATCGAATTCGATTTATTATTATATTATATATGAATATTTGAAAATATTGGATTTGCATTAAATCAACATGAAATATATTTTTATGTTTAATTATAATATTGTTCTTAAAAATTATATAATATCTGAAATATCTAGTTGAGATATTTGTTACTTACTGAACTGTCTAGCTCATTACCTTTCTTTCTATTTTTCAGATTCAGATAATTAATTTCGAGCATGGGAAGAAATATAGGGACAAAGCTTTTAGAGGCGAGATTTAGCACTATCAACTTCATTGAACTTAGATCTATTATTTTATTTTTAATAAAAATTTATTGGATGTAAGATACTTATTTTAATTACTTGAATTAAAGTTGAATAATAATTATTTGAATTTATTCCACTGTGATGCATTGATATCGTGATGAGATGCCTTGCATGCTTATGGAGAGAGTTCTTCATAAATATGCGGCAGTTGCCGTGACCTTTTGCTCGCGATCTCAGATTGAAGGTGTGACACTATTATCAACGCCGGGTTATCGTTTTGCCACCACCATGTTTGCAGGACTCCCAACCACGCCTGCTTAAACAGGATCTTTTGATGGCTCACTAAACTGACATCAAGCTTGGGCCTTCAGATTGGGATTTGGGGCCAGGCTTTGACCTATCTCACAATGTCATGGTTGAGTCGAGATCAAGAACAACTATGTGGCGATGAACTAGGGCCATTTCTAGCTCCACAGTATATGCTGAATTAATATGAAGCACAAGAAAAATTCCAAAAGAGATGTTTGTTTGTTTGTTTCTTTCCTTTTTTTTTTTTTTTTTTTCCTTTGATTTTGTGCATCTTCCCTTTTCTTTCTTTCTTTTTTTTTTCCTTCTTTCTTTCTTTTTTTTGGAGGGTGGGTTTGGGAGAGCTGAAAGTTGGGGGGAGTGTAAAGGAAAGATGGACACGGCGTGAATTTTCTTATCAATTTAAAATCTTTCAAAGAAAATTAAGAATATGTTTGGTTGGAGAGAATTAGCTTATAGAATAGAGATAGGAATAAATAAGTTCTATTTCCACCATTTGGTTGGAGGCCATTTTATTCCGAATTTGTTTCCATAGGGAATGGAAATATCTCAACCTTCAAAATCAAATCCCAACTCTTTCCTAGTATTCAAATCATTTTTGGATTTTCCTTCTAATTCTAATTCCGATTCCAATTTAAGCCGCAAATCAAATACATCCTAAATTTAGTCTAGCTTACTAATTAAATGTACAAAATGTGCTCATTTGTATATTTTTTCCTTAACAAATGCCAGATGAGTTTACTTGTTTTAAGTTCTCTAAATGCAACGTTAACAACATTTGTGAAAAGGCAAGAATCGATACCATTGGGTCTTAGAAAGAGCTAGCAGACCCAAAAGCATTAAGCACGAATGCCAGATTACCATTACCGTTGGCTTGTGGTGTACATGATGTCCTATTTTCGCACATATTGTGCTTATTCTTACACACAAGCATAAAATATATTTTGTGCTCGTTCATGCGTAGGCTGAGGGCTAAAACTAACATGAAATCGAACATGAGAATAAAATGATGCACGATCAGCATGGTCTAGACGAGAAATGGCACTCTAAGAGCCAAGAGTTATTTTCCAAAGTTTTGAGAATGTGACATTTCCTTGCATAAAAGGATATTTATAGGATTCTATTTTTCTTCGCAAGAACCTTATCCTGAAACCTGAATGGTGAAAAATACACCAAATCTGAGTCATTCTACAAGAAAAAGGCATCACATCGTGTAACCATAGAGGGGCAGACACGAATGATGTAACCGAAGCTGTTACCCGCTATGTCATATGCACCTGATCCGCATTCATGACATGCACCAATTTACTAAGGAAATAGATTGGATCTGATGCACATTAAACCATCAAGCACGAGCTCTTAAATTGACATTTAGATACATGCCAAACATGCATGGATTACCTGAAACACATATGATTGAAACATCAAAAGCCATGTTTTATATGTATCTCAATACAGATCCAACCATCCCTTTACCAAAAAAATACAGATCCAAGCATAAAAGAAAAAAAAAAAAAAAGCAAAAACAAAAAAGGAAGCTTAGATAAACATCTTGAGAAATAAGTCAAAGCAGCATATTCTTAACTTGTTAGGTTGATTCCGGAATATTTCTCCATATCTTCTATATGTACATGGACTTATAGAGAATATTCTCCATATCACATATACATAAAAAAACTTTGTTTTACCCCCTACAAAAAAATATATTTTTTTTTAAATATTAGAATTTACATAAATATCTTTTCAAAATGATATTTGCATATATACATTCATAAAATACTTATTTCGTATGTATATCCTTCTTCTTTTTTTTTTTACGTGTATCTATATTATCTAATGTTGTTAATAAATTGGCAGTTTTAAAATAGAAATGACCGATATATCCTTAATGGATATACATGAAAAAAAATATTTATAAAGATATACATGTAAATAGCAATTTTATGAGTATTTATATAATTTTATATGTTTTGAAGGGTATATATGCAAAAAAATTTCTTAGATTTTCTATGTAAATACTCTCTTTAATATTAGATTTACATAAATATCCTTCCAAAATTAATATTTACATGCATATCCTTACAAAATATTATTTTTGTATGAATATTTTTGATATACTAATTCAGCTGATGTCATTAGTGAAAATAATATTTATTTAAATAAAAATTAATTAAAATCAAGAAATTATATTTTTATGTTAAAAGCAAATAATAGGTCAATAGTTTCATTGAAAACTTATCCGACTAGTTGAACTTCTTTTTTTCCCAATGATAAATTTTTATTTAGTATTTAATTAAAGAATTGATCTTTTTCTAAGCAATATTCTACGAAAATATTGATGAATAAGCACTAGATGAGTCTAAGTATTAAAATATTTTGAAATAAATCAAAAATAAAATTATTTTTTATTTAGATACTCTTTTAAATATACTAAATTATATGAATACTCTTATAAGGTTAGTATACATTTTTATAAATATTTTTTTATACATCTACCTATTAAAAATATTTCAATTATTTTAATTTTAAATCATTAATTTCTTAACAGTGCTATATGGTATGGATACATATGTAAGAAACGAACAAATAGAATAAATATTTTATGAGGATGTATATATATATATATTTAAAATAAATATTTATATAAATTTTAATATTTGGGAGGATATGTATATAAGAAATCTAAGAAAAAAAATACTTCAGATTCTCCAGGCTAGTGATCATGTTCGCAATTGAATATTTTACCAGCACTCGAAGATTCAGTAAACACTGGAAAAAACCAAAGGTTTTTTTTATTAGAAAAAGAAAAAGGAAAAGGAAAAGAGTTGATATAAATCTTTTTGGCAAATCGTGCGGTAGGAACGCTAGCTTTGGATGTGAATCGCAGAAGATCCTCCACCGGGACCTTGGAACTCTCACACCGACCCACGCGCTCCATCTGCCAACCTACGTGTTAAGCCACGTTGAACAAGCAAATCTTTTACCCTCCCAGAATGCTGCCACGTCACGCCGCAAATCTTTAACCGCCCAGAATGCTGCCACATTGCACCACCTACCCGGCAAAAATTCACCGGATTGTCTCCAAGAGTCTAGACTGCCGCCGAATCCTCGGTACCCTCGTCATGCTTGGCTCACAGAGCTTACACAAGGTTAGAAGCTTCGAGAGCCTGTGTATTGGACTCACAGGGTGACCCCAAAGAGCCCTGCCACGGAAAGAAAGCGAAAGGCTTATCTAGAAGCAAAGCGAGAATAGTCCGAAAGCGATCCAGGCCTGTCCATCCTTCATCCAGTAACGGACGTCCTTGATCGAGCCACGTTTCAAGGAAGAAATACACAGTAACGCACACCGCCCCATGCGCGGTCAAAAAGGTCCCGGACCTCTTTCCCTTTTCGTCACTTACTTCACCGACTAAGCAATGGCGTCAAAAATGAGACCGCCAACACCATCCAAAAGAGACCATGTGAGGCCCACAGGAAGGTGTCGGATAATTAACGGTGACGTAACACGGTGTTGCTTCTAGAATAACAAGGGGGAAAAAAAGTACTATAATAATCCGCTATAACACAAAATTATAATATATATTTTAATAAAATATTTTTGCAGATTCCAAAATTTCGTTTTCTTTTTTCAGAGAGAGTTTGTACTACTTGAAAAATGTTTTTAATTAAGTATCTATAGTTTTGAATAATAATGGTGCTATTTTTCATTGTGATGTTTGTTAAATGATATTACTTAATATTAAATATCTTCAAAACGTGGTTTGCTGGGGCCGTTACAATGAAATAACGTCGTTATCAAAACCTTGACCGAGAGAGCTCCAAGTCGGATGAGTGTACGCGTGGGTTGAAATATTACCGTGTAATAATTTCACAGAAGAGACAAAAGAACAGCTTCGCTCTTGGTCTGGAGTCTGAATCTAAAGTCTGAAGGCGGGTGTACTTTGGTCCTCGGGAGAGATGATCTCTCTCCTATTAACGCACTGCCGAGAAAAGTCCAAATCCGGTTCAGCTTCCAGCCGACCGAACCGGTCTATATATGTGGCAAGTTAAGCCCTCAGCAAATGGAGAAAAGAGACAAAAAAGAGCGCTCCTCGTATTCGATAGCGATGCCTTTGTTGCCGAGCTCGACGCCGCTGAGCCGGATGGAGGAGGAGATGGTCGACCAGTACCACAACTCGGTAATCGGACGGGGCCAGTGCGGATCGTTCCACGTGCAGCACGTAGCGGCGCCGGCCATGGTGGTCTGGTCCGTGGTGCGGCAGTTCGACCGGCCTGATCTCTACAAGAGATTCGTACGGACGTGCGCGCTGCGGGCTGGGGACGGCCGGGTGCCAGGGAGCGTGCGGGAGGTGTGCGTCGTGTCGGGGCTGCCGGCGGAGACGAGCATGGAGCGGCTCGACGAGCTGGACGACGACCGCCGCATTATCCGGTTCACCATCGTGGGCGGGGACCACCGGCTCAGGAACTATCGGTCCACCACGACGGTCCACGACGGCGGTTCGGTCGGCCGGGCGGTGGTGGTGGAGTCGTACGTGGTGGATGTGCCGCCGGGAAGCACGGAGGAGGAGACGTGCCTCTTCGTGGACACCATCATTCGGTGTAACCTAAGGTCCCTGGCCCATGTCGCGGAGAAAATGACCCGATCCTCATCCAACGGCTGAGATGCGTCCTTAGTTCCCCCTTTTCCATTTCCGGTAACTAGATAGTGCTTGATGTATGTACCCAGGTTTTGTTTGGTGTAAAAGTTTCATGATGATTTAGTTTAACCGGTTGGAATTGATTAATGAGTCATCGATCATGGCCGTCTGTTCCGTGATCCTTTTCATGGAAGCCCTTGTTTAGGCCGCGCTAATGTGCTGGGAGGAGAAGCATCAAAAGGGCCGCAGTAATCAAAAAGGCCCCTGGTTAGGGATTTCAGATCCACTTTTGGACCCTGCCACGAGGCCTTCCGCATGGGGTTCGGGTTGTATCTTTCCACCGAAACAATGATTGATCTTCTTGCGCGACGTCGACCGTTGGATCTCCGTTTTTTTTTTTTTTTTTTGGAAAAAAAATCGTGTTTCTTTTAAGCCATCTAGAGGAGATGAAACATTTTTCATCCTAATATAATGGATAAGGCTGAACTTTATAGCTATCTACAATTCTTGATGAGTGATATGGAAGCCAAGGATTCATTTCCGTGCTACCAAAGCAATCCCTCTTTAAGCACACAGGGACAACTTTACCCTGAATGGAGGTGGGTCATTAATGTAAGGTGGCTCACCAACCTCAGGGCTGACCTGGGCTTATCCTCTGCACACCACAAGGGATCCACATGAAAATGGTTAGTCATCATGATACAAGAAACTAGGGACAATGGAACATCTAGAATGGAGGCATCTGAGTCTCATCATTCATGGATGGACGAAAGGAATTTGATGCTTTGGACCATCATTGTTCATGGATGGGCTCAAGATGGAAGTTTTTGTTTGCATTATGACGCGACGGAGCTAAACGACTCGCGTAACTACATGCAGTTTAACTGGTCACTTTGGCAAAGTGATCCACGTGAAGAACAATGGGTAATAGTACATAAGCTAGATGGACAAGAGGACAGATGGGTAACAAAAAAGAACCAACGCGATTACATGTTCAGGGGGTTTGCTTTGGTGCATGGTCTTCTATGAGCAGAAGTTTTTGGATTTTTAATAATATTTATCTGTTCTTTTAGGAATTCATTTAGCATTGCTCTTTTTTTTTTCTCACTTAATGACAGAGAATGTCTAACACTAAACTTCAACTAGTAAGTGTGGCATATTAAGAAAGATTTATTATATGTTGGCAACTATACTTTATACCTAATTTTGAAAGAAACAACCCCCTGTGGTCTAGTTTATTAGTTTCTCCTCATGGCTCATGCAGCTAAAATGATGGAAGCAATTGCTTCAGCAAAAATCTAACCATGATCCCTCGATTCTGCCAAATAAATAATTTGTCATAAAAATTGTATAGATTTAACTATAATGCTCTTTTATAATATTTTATTATAAAAAATACTGATGATATTATATATTAATTTTTATATATTTTTATTATTTATCAAAAAATAATGTTTTATTTTTATTTTATTTTTTTTTTCTTCTTTTTCTGCTCATGGCTTCGGTACGCCCAACCACTGCCCCCTACCTCCGACAACACCTGTGACTCCTCTACGCTCCTCTCCTCAGTCCTCCAAACCTCCTCCGCTCCACGACCCGAGCCTTCTCCGATGCCCCCCCCCCCCTCCGAGCCTTCTTCCCCCCCCGCCCCCCCAGACGATTGCGACTGCTCTGCGCCATTTCTCCTCACCCCCCCATCCCATCTCGGCGGCCATAGCTGCTCTGCCCTCACCCCCATCCCCTGGCATCCCCCACGGCCCATGACTTCTCCTCGCCGTCGCTACCACCCCCCCACCTGAAGGCTCTCCGCGGTTTCTCCGTATCACTGCCGCCCTCCAAACCCTAGCGCCCGCAGCTCTTCCGCATTCATTCCTCTTCAATGATATGAAATAATTCTAATATTTGTAATATTTATCGCACCAGCCATACATCTGGGTACTCCACCAAATTAAAATTTTAATGATCCATATTTAATTTTTTGATCAGAAATAGCTAAAAAGTGAAAAACTCAAAATACCTTTTGGAGCACGGAGCAAAACCGAAACTGTATTCCAAGCTTAAACTAGTCCTTTCTTGCCATTTTATGCTACCTTATGTACTCGTTCCCTTTCTTGTGGCCCACAAAGCAGACATGACACCACATAAGAGCGTTTTGGATGGTTTTGTAGAGGCAATGTACATAAGAGATCAGAAATTTTCATGGAGTACGCCAATTTTGAACCAGCATCTCACTTTATCCATCCTCTTCCCTCATGTAGTTTTAATCTATAAATCTGACTTCGAACTTTAGAACTGCTTGAGGAAAACACCAAGTAGGACTTGTCTCGGCTGTTCAGAAATAAAACTGAGATGGCTGACGAGATTTCCCAGATCCGCAGTATGGTTTTTTGGGTGATGAATGTATTTGGGACTCATGAGATGGTGAAAAGAGAGCTATCTTCACATCAATCCAATTGAAAGGAATTTTTTTTTTCTCTCTTTTTCAAAGAAAATCTATTGGGCATGTGAAAATGGGAAAGGAAGTGTTGATTGTTTTTTGGTAATTGGGAATGAAAGTAATCAGCTAAGAACTGCATATTGTCTACTTGGTTCAAGGACACAGAAGGTGTCAGCAAAGCATGAGGGATAGGCATGCACCAGGCTGATGAATTTAGTCCCACAACACTTGACCTGCCATATTTAGTGCAACGTTTTAGAATTCAGGTTCTATTATGTGAGAACAAACTTACAATATCCATGCCTTTTGTGACGGACCTTACTGCCGCCACCATCCAAAATTTTCCATTAGTCAGAGGTCATCCTAACTATTCGTTCCAAGTTATTTTTCAGAAAAAGACATATTATGATATACAGATTAAACATCTTCACATCTCCATTGATCTCAGAGTTTTGTCGAAAAGAAGCCAACAGAAGTCCCAAAGCAAGCCTGCAAAATCTGAAACCTTCATAGAAACATGCCATACAAAAGGCCAAATAAGCCAAATGATGGTATTTGATATTCCGTATTCGTTCCAAGATAAAAAGAAACATCTAAAGAATTTTGTTTCTCAAGATGGAGATGAAACGCTTTCTTAGGATTCTGCTCTGTTTGCACTATCTTCAAAATAGCTATTGTAATGCCCACACCATATTAGCCAACATAATCCTTCAAAATTCACCACGTCTATTATACCTTCCAAACTGTTAATGTGGTTTGAATTTTAGATATTTTTTTTTTATGGACTCGAACTATGATTCGATCCGAAAAGTCTGTGTTACGACCTAGATGAAATTTTTTAGGAGGTCTATGGTGGTAGCGGAGGGCATAAGCCGATAGACCCATGCCCGAAGCCCACCACTGACTTCATTGGGGGGTGCGGGGGGTAACGCCTCCCATGGTATGGATCAGTATAAATATTGTACTTTCTGTCAATCTCGATAGTTTTGTGAGAGAGATTTGGGAAATTAAATTGCGGCTAGGATTTGGAGAGTTCTGAGTGATTGTATCTCTCTTTTCATCGTAGTGAAAATTTTCTCTCGTGTCTTGTCCGTGGACGTAAGTTTTTTCGTCGAATCACGTAAATTCTGTATTTGTTTTTCTTCTCTTTTTTATTTTATGTGATTGTACGAATCTATGTGTGTTCTATTATTGTGCTTGCTATAACACAAACTTTTTGTTTTTAAAATTTTGTGTTATGCATGCATATTATTCTTTTGTCAACTTATGCAATAGATAACAATTTTAATGTGCCAGCGCTAAACAGCAATGCCATTGCCGACAGAATGGTAGCCCATGTCTCTCAAAATGGTCCCATAGCATGAAAAATTAGCTCCTGAGGGGCCATAGTGAACAAATAATGGCTTCTGATGAGATTCCCTACCAACTCCTACCTGATGCCTGGAAAGAGTTAAATTCAAGCCTTTCAAGACATTGCCACAAAGCTTGCTTCAGTCTCAAGAGTTTCCAATTGCCACATGTGATTCACCAAATTTTAATTGTTGATTGATATTGCCCCACATTCATATGTCCAATCCATCCAAAAGTTGAAGCGATAGCGCTTATTTGTTGCTATATTCTGAAGCTTAAATGTAATATTCATGCCTCAATTGCTCCAGACTGAGGAGTCATAGAATATCCCCTAGGTAAGCATTCGTTTTAGAATGTCATTTATTTGGACACAAGTTTGTCAAATGGGTCAATATCTAGCATAATAGGTTTGATGTCATGAGCAATGATCCTTATGATAATTTTGCAACATAAATTGCAAAGGTCTAATATTAAACTGCAATGATAGATATCCAAAGATGTAAATTTTTGTCATTTGACAGGCTGTTGGCATTTTATTTAAGGTTAGACATGCTAAAAGATGTTTTGATAAATATGACGACCACTAAAAGATAAAAACAGTGGATGACAAAAGACATCTAGAAAACTATCTGATTCGGATCTTTTCGGGCTGGCAATCATGCTCATACCCACCACTATAACATTCTCAGCTGCAATAGATCATTCTTTACCAGTAGTTTTCTTTTTCTCTCCACTTGCTACAGGGACATAAGAAATCATCCATGCAGGAAGAGCTTCACAACCACTAGCTTCTATCCTTTACGATTCTATATATGAAGGTAAAAACTGAGAGTTTAAGTCCTCTTGAATATAGTGACTAGTTATAGCATTGGACACTTGAAAAGAAGAATTGCACTAATTTTAGTGACATTTTTAGCTCTTAATTCAGATACGACGTCCCTACCTGGCTCTGTATTAGAACTAAAGCTACATATACTCTTAACACAATTAACAAGATCCATCTGTCTTCTTATGCTCATTTTGCATCCGATGCTTTTACCACTTTCTAATGCTTCGTAACACTGTAGGTTTAAGTTGGGTGTTGGAGCATTAGCAGAAAAGAGGAAGTTGTCTGTCAAGAAGTTCTTAAGGGAACTTTCTTTCCAATGTTGTGTGGTTGAATTTTAAAGATAAAGAAAAAACTTAAAAAATAACTAAAATTTTATTGAAGAGCAAGATTGTCCCTAGTCTTTCTTAAAGAAAAGTTTCATTAGTTATACTCTTTTACGTTCCATAATATCAGCTGATATATTATATTTATCACCCAAATATTGAGATAGAGAAAATAAGAAGATAGGCTAGTTCCTCTGTGGAAGTAGAAACATGATCCTTTGATTACATTACCACATTTGAACACAAGCAAGAGAAGCAAAATAATTATATTTTAAAAACCTACCTTGCATGAAAGTATACTACAGCTAAAAATATTGACAGAAACTGTATCGCCTTTGCTTTAATTAACATAACACATGTTGCTAGGGAGGAGAGCGAAGGAAGGTACTTCATTAAATCATTAATTTAATTACTACCATAGTCATTGTCAATACCCTCGTGCCAACAGTACCAGAGAAAGGGCCAACCTGATGCTAGTTACTACTATAGTTATTGTTTTATATAAACGGAGACAAGTAAATTTGCAAATCGTTTCCCATAAAAATGTAAGGAACTTCTGCAGGTATGTGTATGTGTGTGTGTGTCTATATATATATATATATATATTCAAAAAAGTTCTTAAAGTACACACTGAGAAGACATATTAGGTTTTGGTACAATAATCGAATCGTGCTTTAATTGGAAGGCTCCTTTTCTTCTTGTTCCTCTTCTTCTTCTTCATTTCATGTTTTTTAGTATTTGGAGGGGCTAATCTCTATCTTTATCCACCAAACCTGTTGAGGGATGATTACCCTGCCTCCTTTTCCAAGTAACAAGAGATGATACTATTCAATCAAGCAGTTGGTGATAAAAGGACATTAGGTGTTTCCTATATATTTGACATGGAATTTTAGTTAAGTTATTTTAGTGTTATAATTTATTAAAAACATCACATAGATGATTGTCATATTTGGCATCACCTGAAAAATTCACAACGAAGAACTCAATTATTTTCGCCATGAGAAAGTAGAGAATAAAAAAACAAGAAGAAAACAACAAAATATACTTAGGAAGAAAGAAGGTGTTGCTTTATTTTCTCAATGGATTGTATAGAAGCAGCTAAACTTATGAACATGAAATAAAAAGTTGATAGGTACGTAGACAGAAAAAGACTCAGCTTGGAGATTTTTCTTCTCGTCTTCTTCTAATTTTAGTCCACTCCATGCAAACTCTACTATTACCACATTATGACTGCTAAGAACCAATCTAAGCTCCCCATGGATTCATGTGAATTTTTTCGAACCCAATGGTCGGAGTGCTTTAATTTGGAGCCGTCCACGGTAATGAGTAGCTTTCTGGTGAATCTCACCTCATTCCACCACGGGTCCCCGGTGATGCCACCTTTTAACCGCCCCCCCCCCCCCTCCCCCCAGCTACGCCACCTCGGCGATCCAGAACGATGCCTCCATGGGTAAAATCAAAGTGGCCCAATCCATTTACCCAAGTACCCATTGGTAAAACTCTGACCTATACATTCCCTTGTAGCCCATTCGTGGTTGCCACGTCAGTTTGGGTACCGGATTGGTAACTTGTTTCAGCTCCTCACCAATATTCTACCAGCAAGAAGTCCTTCCCCCGCCATTGTAGTAAAGCAAATTAATGTTGGAGTCACTGCCGTATGCTCCCCACCTCTCAACCTCCACCGGCAAAAGAAAGGGGGTGAACGATTATTAATCCAATGCTCTGCTCCACCCACGCTTCCCTGCTACTAATTCTTTAAAATTTCTTTCAAATTCTCTCACGGGATCCTAGATTCTTTGACATAAAACCTATCCTCTTAAGTCCAAGTCTTCATCTCCCCATGGTGGTAAACGGCCCTAACATGGATGGAATTCCCTCGTTACCGCCCGCACAGATCTCGAAGCGGGCGCCAGCCAACGGTGGAAGATACAGCCGGTATCCCCCCAGCTCCCCAACATCCCCCACTGATTTCTCTCTCTTATAGACAAAAATAAATAAATAAATAAATAAGTAAATAAGCGTGCTCGCTTCCCTACCGAACAATTCCGCACCCCCACCTTCTTCTCTCGCCATCTCAAGTGGAGATCCTCCGATCCCATCCCGTTGCTTCCCGCCATCTCCTCTTCCCGGTAAAATTCTTTCCTTAGCTTTGCTCCATAGACTCGAAAAGGGAAGAAACTCTCTTTTCTTCCCATCTAAACCCTGTTTTTTAGAAATTTTTTTTTTTCCCGTTATCCTTTTGGTAGTAATTGTACCGGTTCTTGTTTTAGACTGGATTTGATTGGCTAAATAGGCACGGTTTTTATTTGATTTCAGAGAGGTGGTCCGATCGACGTGAGGAGATGCTGAGGAATTTGATGGAGGATAAAAGGTTGGATTTTGATGCGCCGCTGCTCTCCGTGCGCCGACTTTCCGCTGGAGCCGCCGCAGCGGGGGCTTCTACTGCTCCATCTACTTCGAAGTTGGAGGACGGCCACCGGAAGGCTGCGGCCGGACAGCCACCGACGAGGAGATCCTCTCTTCCTTTCCATAAATCGGACTTGAAATCGGGCCCGGTGGGAAATCCCGGCGTCATCCCTTTCGTTTGGGAACAGACCCCCGGGCAGCCCAAGGACGAGGTGAGCTCCAGTTCCGTCGCCGTTGGTCGGCTGCCAATGGCTTTGAAGCTTCCTGCTGATAGGATCTTGAAGGAGAAGGAGGCTGATGGGCCGCGAGCCACCGCCGGGGCATCCGTGAGGGTAGGCACTAGCGTCCGGACTCAGAAAGCTGCCACCCAAATTGCTTCAGATGAAAGCACAGAGAAAGCTCCTGAGATCCCCAAGGGTGGTGAGGAGAAGGTAAAGGAAGAGGAGATGAAGCAGAAGCCGGTTCCGGCAGACCGCCGCAATGACGAGGATGATGATGAAGATGAGGCCTTTTCGGATGCGCTCGACACACTCTCCCGGACCGAATCTTTCTTCATGAATTGTAGTGTTAGCGGCCTTAGTGGAATTCCTGAATCGGCGATGCCTTCGGGAAGCTTTTCGACGGATCCCCAGGTCCGGGATTTCATGATGGGAAGATTTTTGCCAGCCGCCCAGGCCATGGCCACGGGCTCGCCGCAGTATACCTTCAGGAAAGGAACTCCCCCGGCTCGTGAGCCGCCTACGAGGCCTGCTGAAAGGGTTGTGAGTCGGGATCATCGTCGGCCGCTTCCACTTCCTTACCAGAAAAGGCCTAATTTTGTTCAGCAATATGCTCAAGAGCATGAGGGAGGGGATAGCTATGATGATGAGGAGGAAGAGGAGGACTGTGATGAAACTGACCGTTTGCCATCAAAGGCTTGTGGGTTGCTCCCCAGGTTTTGCGTAAAGAGTTCCTTTTGCTTGCTAAATCCGGTCCCTGGAATGAAGGTTCGGCCCCGCCTGCCTGCGCCACTTGGAAGGAGGATAGGTAACCCACGGATCAAAACTTTTCATCACGGATCTTTGGGTGAAGCTGGAGATGAGGTGATTAAAAATGTGATATTTTAAGTTGTTTTTGCTTGTTACAGGATGGTGCTGATCAATAAAGGTGTATTTTTTTCATGTTCAGGATTCATGGGAAGCAGTTTATAAGCACAAGCTAGGACAAAGGTATCAACCCCAAGTGGAGGATGGGAGGAGTAAGTCAACTAGTGAATCGAAGCAGCTTACTTACTGGAGTGATTCCCCAACAGCAGATGGATCCTCTCCTTGCCGTCGTTCCACAGGTGGTGGAATATCACCCAATCCGAATGAAGCTCCTCCATTACCTTTTGAAGGGAAGGGTTTTCTTGGAGTTCCAAAGAGAGGAAGGAAGAGTAGCAAGACAGATGGCTCTGACTCATGTGAGAGAGATGGTGAGAACTATTGGGAAATGACACCTCCTCAAAGTAGCCAGCAGGGATCAGGATCAAGGAGCCCTGCATTGGAGAAAACTCTCTATGTTGATTCTGTAAATATGCTCGAAACTTCAGATTCAAATTCAAGCTCGTTATATATAGCTACAGACACCAGGGTAACGTTAAACTCCAGTGAGAAGGATTCTGAGGTTGGAAGAGATACGCAAAGAATGCAAGAAAATTCTGCTGTCAAAAGTCATGAAGAAAATGCATTGCAGCCTAAGGACTCTGAGGTTGTGGAACTTGGCTTGCCATTTTGCTCAGAAAAATCAGATCATGGAGAGATGGATGGGAATAATAATATCAAACACAATGCAGATCGTGATGGTCCCCTGCCTTCCGGCGAAGGAGATATACTCAAAAATGATGTTAATGATGGTGGTCCACTGCCTTTGGAAGAGGGAGCTCTGCATAAGACTGATGTTAGTTCTCTGCAGTCTCTTCTCCCTCCCCCGTTGCCTAAATCACCTTCTGAGTCCTGGCTTTTTCGTACGTTGCCTTCTGTATCATCAAAGAATCCACCACAGTCATTTTTGGGTCTTCAGTTCCAGCCTCGAAAACAAGCTTTCCAGGCATCCTCTACTAACCAGAAGCGAGATAGCAATGCTAAACCTTCTGTATCACACCATCGGCGGAGACAATTTGCTGAGGTAATCATTTTCTCATGGAACAATTTTTTTGATAACTTGTAGGCATTTGGGAGTTGTACAAGCAGTCAGTCATCTTCTCTGTGTCATTTCAGGTGCTACCAAAGCCTGTCTCACCACGGTCTGAAATTTGAGATATGAAGAAGATATTCTTTCTCATTTCTTGATCACCGTGGTATTCTAGTATTGTAATTTGCAAGACCAGAGACAACAAAAGGTAACTAGAATCTTGTTTTCTGTATATTTTCCATCTTATTCTTCCTCTTTTTGATATCATGGCTGCTATGATTATAGGTGTCTGGGATTCGCTGATAGGTTCGTGTTTATATTATGGAGTGTACACACCAATGGTGCCATGTCTCACATGCTGTATGTAATTCAAACCATAGCTGCCCAGCAACAATGAGTTACACATATAAACCATCAATTCACTCAACCAAAAACTCACCTCACACTTTGTCTTTATTATCAATAATTCAATTGTAAAATGACACAATCGCCTTATGTTGTATAAGTAATTGATCAGCTGCAATTCGATGCAAATTCTGTGAGAACACATGCCTTTATATTGTTTGTGTTAGTCATTACAGATCTTCCATTAAGCATTTGCTTGATTTCTCGAACTTTAGGTTGCTAATTTAATGCCGTTGACAGGAAAGTTTTATATTGATGCAAATATGTCTGAAAGTTGATTATTTTCAATTGTTTGAAATTAAAACTAGACCTGTAAATCTTTTTCCCGAAATGTCTTGACTGTTCAACGCCATTAATATAATGTGAAAATGTTACTCACCATCATATGATTGGTTACTTGAAGTGGAAATTTCATTTTCTTGAACTTTAGGTTGCTAATTTATTGCTGGGCAAGTTTTATATTGATGCAAATATGTCTGAAAGTTGATTATTTTTAGTTGTTTGAAATTAAAATTAAACCTTTAAATCTTTTTCCCAAAATGTCTTGACTGTTCAATGCCATTAATATAATATAAAAATGTTACCCTCCATCGTACGGTTGGTTACTTGACGTGGAAATTTCATATATATTTTTTTAAACATTTTTTCCACATTTACATATCTTCGGTCATCCCTGTATGAAGAGAAATTATTGCATGCACCTGGTGCAAGTGAACCAGGACAAATCCCGGAGCATATGCACGGTGGATAGTGCGCAATCGGGAATTGGTGAAATACAAGGGGTAGCGTGGCGTGTTATCCACCGTGGGATTTGGCGCAGTCCAATTGCACCTGGTGCATGCAATGCGAAGGCCTGTATGAATTAGTTTCAAGACTATTCCTGCTGTGGAGAACTATCTGTATTTGATTTTATAGAGCAATGCATCGAGGATGAGAGATACTGTTGACATGGTTTGATGGAAGCTCAATGATGAAAAAAAACACCCTTTTTTTAAATCAAAAAAAGAAGAAGAGGAAGAAGAAGATAGAGGCCACCTTTAAAAGAGCAGTCATAGATGGGATATGCATATAATAACACTGTGGATAAGCTTATTGCGTATATAACTATTTGACAATTAGTTTTTGGCAGGTTGACGAGATTAATGTAGCACTTGCTTGTTCATCATTATATCATCATGGTGAGTCATGTATTAGCAGTACACAGTTTCATTTGGGCTCATTTAGAAAGATAAATCTAGCTTTTTTGTAAACTCTAACTCTAAATTTAGCAATCAATCGAAGGCAGATTTCCTAGAAATTACTTTTAGAGTAACTCTTCTAGTTTCATTGATTTTTTTTATTATTATTTTTGAAGAATTTTGAGGGAATACATATCCACATATATTAAGAAAAGTTTTGTGAGCTAGGGAGCTTTACAATTATTAGGATTTTGGTTTCATGTGGTTAGTAGAATGAGTTGAAGTTTTTATGGCAAGTGAAAACTTTGGTTATAGTGGTTACAGTGGTCTGGTAGTATTGTTTTCTGGAGTTGACCTCACTTTTTTTAAGATCCTTGTACAAACATTTGGGTCATTTGGGGTTCCTAAGGCATTGTTATGGCTGTTATTGTCTAAAGCGTTTTATCCAGGCGTTGTCATGGCTCTTCTGGAGGAGCTGATTTGGTGGGTTTTACAGTTATCTTAAGAAGTACATTCAGGGCCTGTTATAATTTATTTTGACCCAACTTTGGAAACGTTGGATCTGAGCATTACTTGTTCCAAACAACCAACATTTCCTGCTGGAGGCTGATTATGTTATAAATAATCTCTATAATTGCCATCATGGGGGAAAGAGATCTTGATTTGGCTTTTATTTGATCTCTTTCTGTGAGACTAAAACCTAATTAGTCCGTTGATTCTTACTGTTATCATGATGTAGGGCCCAAAGAAAATTTTTCCTTTTCATGTGATCTTGTTGCCAATGAGCTCTGATTCTAGTTTTAACCTCTAAATATATTTTCTGTTTAGTGAGTCTCTGAATTCCATATCCATCAATTTTGAGCTTTTTATTTTAGCTCTGTGCTTTTTCTGAGGCTTCTAGTTTCCTATCTAATCTGTCAAAAAACCTTTCCTCCTATCTCTTACATCATTTCTTCAACAACCACCATCACCTCGCCTCACTGTTTTATAGGTTGGCTGGTAGCCTACACCTCTTTCATGTAGCAAAAATTCCACCAGCCGATCATTCTAATCGTATTTCTTCTCTCAAACCTCCTTATATCCTGCTTGTGCTAGGCTTGACATCAGATTTTAGAAATATTTTTTCGGTTGATCAAGTAATTATTTAGAGAAACACATTTAAACATCAACATTTAAAAATGATTTGCTTATATCTCCTTTTCAGGATGATGGCATTCTAGATAATGGAATCATCTAGAGAAACACATTTAAAAGTCAACACAACTGAGGTATATCATGATGACATTTTCAGGTCCCTCCCAAGCTTGAAAGGGTATTCTTTTCTTTTCCTTTTCACTTTATATTTCTTTTCTGAGAGTAAGTTGGGATCAATTAGTGTCGTCGTCATTGCATTTATCCTCCATGAATTTGAAGAGGGTCCTCCCACTCCCTCATAGTTTCAGATCATCTAGAACACATGTTGAAAAAACTCCAGAGAAAGGGATGATTTGAAGAATCCCACATCGCCAATTCCTACCTTGAGAGCTCTGGTGCTGACCTTGTTTTTGTCTGCGCTAAAGAACATTCTGTAGTGGCAGTGGTAATTGATGTTGATAAGTTTTGTTCTGCTTTCTCCGAAAGATGGCTGATTTATATTATAGCAAAGGTCTGTGATAATGACATAGATAAGGTGAGATTCATATATAGCATATCATAAAATGCAACTGAATGGTTTCATTCAAGGCGATCATCGAATTCTAAGGGGTTTCATGGCGTAAGCTGAAATGCAGGCAAAAATCATAAGGAGCTTCGGTTGCTGGGTTTGCATGTTTTTTCATTTGATCTCACATAACAAATGAGGGACATAATTTATTAAACATATTAACATTTATGTAGCAGTTAGAGGTTAATTAAATTGCTTCATACGCTGTTTAATCACACCCATTTATATGAATCCAACTTTGGGAATCATGATGCTTTATTTACGAGATGTACTGATGCTTGTGATTAAACAATATGATTCAGTACCAGAGGAAGAAAAAACAATATGCTTATGTTCAAGCGATTTAAGTCCAGTCTAAAAATTTTCTGATGGCTGCTCTGTTGTTGTTCTTGCTCTGATGTGATACCCGGCAAATGATAAGTCTGATGACGTACCTGAAAACGATGCGTTATCCTTCTAGATGGCACCCAAGTCATGCGAAGAGATGGGAAGAAAAAGATGGATCCTTATTTATGGGGCATTCGGGAAGGGTACCCACGGTCGAAAGACTTTATAGTTTCAACTGCCCACCTTTGACCATCAAAAACAAGTGCAAACCGCAAAGCATTTTGATTTATCCAGCAATCAGCATGCAGTCCTACGAAGAAGGGAAAAACTCACCCTAGGAACGAGATTGTTGCTAGTATTTGCAAACTTTGATCAACTTCGACCTAACTAGGAACGTAGGCCAAGGAGTCAGGCATGGTCCCAGGAGTATTTCTGAATTTTAGTACAGTATACATCTGCTAGAAGTTTTCCCAACTTGAGTTTAACCCTGCTCGACTTGATTCAATTGTATATCGTGTTAAGACATGGATCTGATTTTATGATTAGTGTCCGGAGATAATCTTATCTTATCTTATCTTTTATTTATTTATTTATTTTTGTGAACACAGGCAATCTTGTTTGGTAGCGTAATTGAATACATATTGTTTTATCTTCGTATGTATCTCTCATATATATTTTTAAATTTTTTAATTGTATTTTGAGACTAAATCATTAATGAACAATAATTTCAAAGACCAAAAAGAAGCTAAGCTTTTTAAATAACGATACTTGCTTGAGCTTGGACATAATCTTGATCCATGCCTGATCCGACCTGCTCTTTGCACAACCCTATCCTACATAAATACGTCCAATTCTTTGACATGTTTATAGTACTGCTGCGGAGCTGACTGCTTTCTTATGGTAGATTTCGAAATTTACCGTAGAGGTGTGATAATTATTTCAAGAATTTGGAATAGTACTATGAATATCAAAGTCTGTCATGAATCACTTGAGCAACCTCTTTTCAGCTATAAATGCCGCAATCCACCATTACACCACGTCCATTGCCATGTTGACTAGCTAAGTTTGGGAGGACCAAGCCAAAAGAAAAACGTAGAAGAGACAAAATAAGCTCACCGGAGGAGACCACTGGATTGACGAATATAAACTTCAATGACAAAAGAATCTTCTTTGTATTTTTTTTGGGAAAAAAAAATAAATATTCTTTATATAGAGTCAGATTTCAGGATGCTTTTGGTCATAATAATTCGTTCAAGGAAATTGAACGGTGGGCAAGTTCAAGTCAATACTTTGATCCAGAAGCTTTGACAACTCCCACGTCCCTCCCTAGTCCCAACCCCTTCCCCAAGTAACCCATAAGATACCATCCATTTTTCCGGGCGCTCACGTGGATCCTTCGTGGCAGTGCCACAAAGTCCTTTATAATCCCTCCAACTCTCATACCAGCTCCCAAAAAAAAAGGAAAAAAAATTGGAAGAGAGGAAACGATTAGTTTGGAGATTAAATTATGCTGGGGAGAAAAGAAGAGAGCGGATTGAAGAAGGCTCGAGTAGCTGCTGCCAGCGCTGCCTACGACTCCGCCCCCACCACCTCCATCACAACCGCCACCGGACACATACTTACCGTGTCCGAGTTCATCTCCCGCTTTGGTATGCCCTCTCTTTTTCTCTCTCTTACATTTGATCGAACACCTACTAGGCCTCCTATGATGTTGTGATGATCTTTCTTTCCCTTCTCTCGTTTTCCGTTCTTTAAATTGATTGATAGGTTCGGTGACATTCTTTGTTTGTAAAAGCTTCTTATAAAACGTTATTACGAGTTTGGGTGACAAAATTTGTTTACTTTCAATTTTTTTTTTAAAAAAGGTATGCTTTGCGAAAATCAAAAACAAGAATAAAAAAAATATAATTGGCTTCGCTACCAAAGATGTTTGATGGATGTGAAAATTTTCCGAACACGCTGGTCTAAGTCATACAAATATCGGTGAGAATTAATCCAATATGGCAAAATTCCAAAAGTTCCATTTTCGATCAAGAATCCTTTACGGTGCACACGGGCTATACTGCAGAATATTGCGCAGCGTTCGATGGCCATCTTAAACGAAACAGTTCGCGAGCGTGTATCTTATCATACATGGTGTACTGTTTGTCATTCTTTTTGTTTCGAGCTCATCAATGAACGCCCGTCAGGTTCGAGATCCAACCGAAAGGCATAAATGATGGACGGGACAGCATGAACAGCTATTCATACTTTTTTTCTTTTTTTTTTGGATATAAATAGACGATCGCATCATTTTGATATGAGTACGATTATACCACTCTGATACGAGTATAATCCAAAAAATTAGCATATAAAACAGCTATTCATGTTCAGATCACCTTGGATAACCGTTGGACCAGCTGAAAATTGGCCCCACCCAGATTCGTTTTTGGACCAAAAGAATCCAGACTCGACGTTTCTTCTTCGTTGCGTTTGTGCTGCACTCCAGATTCCGGAAGGCCAACCAGCACTGACTGGGATGAATAGTCAAAGTTGGACTTTATATGTCTGACCCGGTCAAACATCTTCCCCATTTCTCATGTAAATTAGATTTCAATCGATATGATTCACTTAATGTGCCTAGTTATATGGACCACCGCCGACATGTTGAATGACACAGTCCATCCGACTTCTCACAGTACACCAATTAGATCCAGTAGTTTCTAGCTCTTCCTGATTTTTTTTTTTCAAAATTTGATTTATTTATAAAAAACCTATTTTTTAATTTAAAAATGTTTGTATATATTTATTAATTTGTTTATAAGAAAGGCAAGCAGAATCTTTAAAAGCCTCATGAAAATCCTAAAAATATACGTAGGGTTGTGGAGGTATGCAGGCCTAAGTCTCTTGTAGTCACATCAATACTGTTTTTGGATGCTGGAAGTTAGCCAATCAGACCTGATTTTTTATTTGGCTAATTTTAACTTTAAGACTTCTAACCACCCTCTCTCCCCTAATTTTACTTACCCCAACTGCAATCACTCCTTTTCTTACCCTTTTTCTATTACCATATGAAAGATTTTTTTTTTAAAAAACTTCTTGTCCCCCATTTAACCACTTTAATCTATGTTTTTTCAGCCAAACAAGAATTTTCCATCTGAGCAAATAAGGTTGGGGATAAGTGAGCGATAGCCTAACAACAACTTTTCCCTTTTGCTGACGGTTGCATGCAATTAAAGTTATATGTTACTTGATTGACTATTTGACACCCAAATGCAGTCCAAGTGACTTTAAGAGTACTGCACTTGGATACCAAGCAGCTAACCATCCCTTGAATAGATTTAATCATTATATCCATCCCTAACCCACTGCCGGTGAATAACGTTATACACTTTTTGATTGGTGCTTCTACAGTTAGGGGATAAACGGTGAAAAAGTGAAAAACTAGAAAAAGAGCGCATTCTGGGTGATTCTTTATTTTACCCTCCCTTGAAATAAATTTACAAAGGCTAAGCACTGTTTTAGGCCTTTAATGAATAAGTTTATTTATTCTTATCAAAAAAAAAATGAATAAGTTTATTCTGCTATGCTTTAGATAATGTTTGGCTGGTAACCCAGGTAATTTTATTATCCATCCTTTGACAAGCATCTGAACATAGATTATCAAGTTAGCAGGTTGACGATATACCTTTCATATGAGAGAACGATTCATCTTTCTTCACATGAATCCACCAGTCTAGCCACTTTTGAAATCGAAGCAAGTGAATGAATAATGGAGTTCATAGTGCTTTTGAGATTTGCTCGTTGGTTTTTTTAATTTTTAGATGATTAAAGTGAATCTTTCTTACAAAGAAAGATTCATATTCAATTTAAGAATAAAAATGATATAGATAATATCTATTTGGATCCATTTTCATATCCAAATCAATCTAAATACAGATAAAAATTTGAGAATCCAACTATTATATATATCTATATTTATATCCATCAAAGAAAAATAGATACGGATATAGATAAACAACCGTCTGATCTATATCCAAATCTACTTGTAATCCTATATAATTTTATATAATACTTATTAATTTTTAAAAAAATATATAATCATATAAATAAATTATTAACTTGATTTATTATCTATTTAATAATATCTTTAATACTGTAGTTATAAAATTTATTTATCTAACTAATATTCATAATTATATTTATATTTCTAACATCCGATTTATATCCGTATCTATTTAAAATAATACAAATATAAATTTTTACATCCAAATAATATGCATATCTATATTTGTATTCATATGGAGATGGATATGCTGGTATCAGCCCTTAGCCAATCCCAAGTTGGCAGCCTCTATTTTATGAAAACTTGTACGTGGAGTTTATTACATGATTCATCCAACATGTCGGGGAATATTTGGTTCAAATAATGTACTGGGTCGAAGGGGTAGAAGAAATTGATTCGAGCAATAAGCCAACGGAATAAGGCCATCCTAAATCTAGCTCTTGCTTCAATTATTTAATGCAAGGGGTAGGCTGGAGTGTACTTGTTATGGATAGGTCTCGAGAGGACATCCTCGAAAGTCCCACATCGGATATGTCAAGAGTGTCTATGACCTTAAGTAGCCCAAGAAAATCTCCTTCCCTCACGAGGTGCCTTTTTCCTCTCCAGAGGTGAAAGGACAAAATCGTGAGGCCGCCACCCACGTGGCGCCGGGCCCACCCTGATGGGGACCATCGGGCACGCTCCCAGTTCGGATCCAGTCGAAGCGGACAATACTTCGGTATCGAAAAATGTACCCGCAAGCTCTTGACCCATATTCACATCATTGGCACCGTTTGTGGGAACCCGTCCCCTACCTGCCATAGCACCCTCTTGACAGGGGACTGTGTTGTGGGTAGGCCTCGGGAGGGCAACCCTCGAAAGTCTCACATCGGATATGTCAAGAGTGTCTATGGCCTTAAGTATCCCAAGAGAATCTTCTTCCCTCACGAGGTATCTTTTCCCTCTCCGGGGAGCGAAAGGACAAAACTGTGAGGCCGCCACCCACGTGGCGCCGGGCCTACCCCGGTGGGGACCACCGGGCACGCTCTCGAGATGCCGGAGCTACGGTATCCCCAGCAGCCCTGAAGGTGAGCCCGCCCAGGGCCATTTCCCGCCTCTATAAAATATAGGCTTCAATCTGAAAAATAAGAAATAAATAAAGAAAGAAAGAATAAGAACATATGGGGACGATGGATGTCCAATGGTCCTTAATCAATCAGCCAATATGGAGGTCTGCAACCATCCAAGATCATTTGTGGAGTTCTCTAATTCCATTGGATAAGATACATATATCACAGTGAATTCATGTCTTCCACTTGTCCTGCGGTTGTTTGAAAATTTTAGCCAGTCCCGTTTGTTCTTTTATTCTTTTTGAAAATTTTCTTACTTCTTTTCTTCTTGTGTCCACTTACACTTCCAGTCATAATTAATTTGCTGCAGACGAAGCTGCAAAGAAGAGACTGGATAACATGAACCAGAAGCTGAGGGAGTTGGAGATGCAGATGGAAGCACTTGAGGCTGAGATCAACAAAGCAAATGACTCTACCAATTTGGCTTAATTCCCCACTCTTTTACTGACGATGCATGGTAGGTCAGCATCCACAGTTTTGCAGTTGGTGAGCCAATTGGAATACTCCCTCTGTTACGAAGCCAACTGGTATACCTTCTCTGTTATGGTGCCAATTGGCCTTACATGTATGGAAGGGCAATTAATCTATTTCTAATTCATAGGAGGATCTCGCGAGCATTTTTTTTTTTTTTTCTTAAAGTATTATGATTACATCTGATAAATTTACTACTCTAGGACACAGGCATTAGGAAACAATTTGGTTAGAGGTAAATACTTAGAATTTGGATTCCAGAGCTATCATGTTTCAAAGCTTAACATAACAGCCAATTCATATGGGCTCAGCATGGATCCACTCTTGTGGCCTATGATGTGATGGGCTTGGCCCATATGTTTTGGATTATTATATTGCGAGGGCTATCTGGCTTCTTTCTTAAAATCCATTTGTAGATCAAAGAGGAAGCTTGCATGAAATTGGAGAGTTCCCTTTCGAACTTCTGGGAGATGAAATTAGTACCTCCCCATCCTATTTCGGCTGATGCATTGTCCTTGCTCCAACCTTACACAACAACCCATGACAACATGGCAAGTGCATCTGCTTCAAAAAAATAGTACGTATTGCTTAAGATTGGGAAAGCCTATCTCTGTGCAAGTTGGACTAAAGAAAATAAAGATTCGCTACAGCAATTGTACCATCCAAACTACTCTAGATGGATTCCTCATCCCATATCATGAATTAGCGGATGATCCTCATATGTATATTTCCATATAATGGATGACACGCATGCTGCGTGAAAGCAACATTTGGATACCTACAGCTAACCAAACAATTATGTAATTATGTTGTCTATTGTCTTCTTATATTTTAAGCAAGAATGAGGAGGATTATTTCGAGAATCTTATGCAAAGCTGTCAAGTATGAAAGAGTTCCTTTTATTGTATTCAAGTATTAATACCTTCTCAACAAGCATGATTCTATTGCCTTAATTGCTTTAGAAGGTATCACTCCGTTCAATGAATGGTCCAATTTGTATAATCATAATCTTCTTGCAGAGTTTGGAAAAGTTTGGATTAGAATCAAAAATATCAAAAGAAAGATATTTTGATGATGCACATTTTCAAAGCACTTGTTTTCCTTCAATTTTCTGCAATTGGATATGAGCATCTCTTTGAAGCATGCCTGACTGATGATGATCTGAGATTTAATGTTCCAACACCAAATTTTTCAGATTTTAATTGGCCAACAATTTGATTGGAAGCTTTTCAGTTCTTTGCATCCTACATAGAAGGAAAAGTTCTTGTTGTGGAAAAGCTACGATCCTCCTGATGAATTCTTTTTATTTTTGTGAGATCCTCCCAACCTTCTCTATTTTTTAGATGCTGAAATCTTTTTCTTCTGTTACTCTGTTTCTATGGTGAATTTTTTGTAGACCACTTGCTTCTTTTTAATCTTGTAAATCTGTATCATACACACTTTCTTTTATAATAAATTTGAGTGGCTTTCACCTCCCTTTCCATCAAAAGAGTATTAATAATCATCCTACATTTTTTTTAGTCCAACAGTAGGACTGGTGGGAAGGTCAAAGTCAAAACTTGTGTTCGGTGTGTGTCGATTGCTGATGGCTGTATTCCATCTCTCATTTTTAAGATATACCTCTCACTAATATAGTGCGTGAAGGGGTTTTATTATTATCACAAAGGTACCTAAAATTCTAATCTTGATTAACATGTGGGCTTAAGATTTGAACAGTGGAGGCCTACACAAACGTTGACATGCCTCGAGAAAACCTACATGCTCCAAAGACTAAAAGACACATTTCTTCTTTTCCGTCTCTCCACTTCTATGTAAGGGAATAGTACATAGAATGACAGGAATAATCTATATAGAAGAAATAATGTACTATTGGAGATCATTTACTTGATTATACTAGATGCAAACAGCCCGAGTTGCATGTTATCAAGTATACTTATATTGCATGAATTTGTGCTAGAATGCTGGCAAGGTAATGGAATATGAAGCGGCTAGCGCAGGCTTCTAAAGAGCAGTTTTTTTTTTTTTTTTTTTTTTTTGAGTACGAATGGACAGTCACACCAATTTGATGTGAGAACAGTCTAAAAGATCAAGATATACAAAATCTTGCAAAGTTAGTGGGCAGTCCTCATCCTGTCTCTAAATCCAGTCGTCGGAGTGCTCTGCAACAAAAATCGTCACCTAATCTGCTGCAGTATTAGCCTCCTGATAAACATACTGAACTTTGACTGCTGCAGTTTGGTGAAGAGAGGTCCAGACATCTCAGATAAGAAGATGACCTTCGAGCTGCCTAACATCTCTCTGAATCCAAACAATGATTGTGGCAGAGTCACCCTCAAGGTAGATCCTCTTCGTATGAAGCTGTTACCTGATAAAAATGATACCTGCCCAGGTGACATGAAGCTTCGCATCCAGGACAGAAGACTTAAAGAGGTGGAAGCCACTAGCTGCCAGAAGTTTAACCATCAAGACTGCGGATAACAAAGCTAGCTCCACCTCTCTTGTCCTTGACACTGCTATCAAAATTTATCTTGACAAATTTCGAGAGTGGGGGCTCCTAAGAGATGGATAGAATCCTATGGATCACTGCCGAGGCAGTCAGAAAACTTCAGGGATCGGAGATATCAAGGAACGGAGTGGTAGTATTAAATTGACAATACTCTTGAGCAAGATAGATAACTCTATCCAAAATTCAATAAGCAAGATTCACATCATTGTTGAAAATAAGGTTGTTCATAGACAGCCAAATCTGGTAAGCGAGTAGTTATTTTTTAAATGTTAACACGCTATGGCAAGAAGTGACATCTAATACAGAGTAGAGAAAAATATTGGAAACATTAATAATTACTTCAATATAATAGGATATTATGAAATTATTGAAATTCTTTCTTCTACATTGCCGCATCATTTATATATTTTGGATTTTTTCATAATAATAATAGTAGTAACAGTAGTAATAATAATAGTACTAGTAATAATTATAGTAATAATAATATTTTTTTTTTTTTCATCAATAAATTTTTTAGTGATTTAAAATCTATCATCTGCATCAAAAAAAAAAAATAATACTAACAATAATAATAATGATAGTAGTAATAGTAGTTGCTGCTGCTGCTGATGACAATGATGTCTTTGTTATGGTCAAATCTTGGTCTTCTCAACGATGATGACGATGACTACCACTAGCTAATTTGAATATGAAGAGCGGAAGACCTTATAGTTCTATTTTTTATTATAGTATTATTTGCTAATGTTGAAGGGAAGGAAAGCGCCCCAAGCACCAAAGATTATGAAGTAAAGCAGCAAAACCAAATACAAAGATCATCGAACTATAAAAGTAACTGAGTGCAAAAAAAATGTATGATAGCTTATAAATCCGAAAATTCACGATCATTTATCCCTTGGACAGTCTGGGAAGAAAGGAGATCATATGGTATTCAAAAAGCGAGTTAAATACAAGCTCTGAAAAAGGTTTTGATGTCTTTAAGATTCTTAATCTACTGAGACAAAGAAACCAAAAGCGTTTGAACCAGAAAAGCCCCGGAAATGGTGGCATATGATTAGTTTTAAGTCCATCGAGGCAACTATTTGTTTGCATTCGAAGCACAGTCAAGTCTTCAGTATATTGTCATCTGTTTGAACTAAAAAACAATAATTTCATCTATTCACAAAAAAGGAAAATTAACAATTCCAAGGAACTGATGTAGAGTAGAACTGAGTGCAGAAATCAATGGATCTCTGCTTCATATGTCAAAACTGCAACGCCACCGTCAGATCCGCTATATTCTTGTAAAACACCTTGCATTCGGCATACTGCTCCAGCTAAGCGGGGAGGAAAAAAAAAAAAACAAAAATAAAATCAAACAAACGCAACATCGATGATGAAAAATTAAGGCTTTCTCATTATCTGCAACAAAGGTGGTTTCCCAACGATTCCAGAGACAATGACTTGCTATTAGATGATTACAGGATAGTAATGACTGGATGTAAGCAGTAAGCTACGGCTTCTAGCAACTACTGGCAAGGGAGCATTGGGCTAGACCTTTGTGCATAAGAAGAAAACTATATATATCCTATTCTAGGCAGTGAGACAAGTACTTGAAAGATCTCACTCCAATGCCCTTAATAGCATGGTCAGATCCAAAGTACTCGCCCAGTGCTGCAGAACACCCTACTTGCGGTCTTCCTTTGGGAAGAACTGGATCTCAGTTTTTGCAGCATCTTCTTCCGTCTTGGAAGGCTCTACTCGGTTCTCAGACATTGGAGGGCCGAGTGACAGCAATAGAAAATCATCAACCTTTTCAGCCTCAACACCCTCGTTGCCACCAGTTCCATTATTCGCTGAATTACTCAAGTTTAGCTGCAAGTCGGTGCCCCAATCTCTCTCTCTTGCTGCTATCAGTCTCTTCTTGACAGCAACTAGAGCCTCACTTCCTTGAATTATATCCTCAAATTTGCGCTTAGGCTGATAAGTTGGATTCTGTAACTCCAAGAAGATCATGAGTCGATGTTAGAATCTGATCATTATATATATATACATATATTCAAGGAGTAATAAGAAATAGGAAGCTACAATGCTTATTTTTAAACATTTCAAAAAGAAATGCAAAAAAAATGTCTCACATTATTACCTCAAGCTGATGTGGGGCCTCAGAACGAGGCATGAGATTATCACTGATGACTGTGGGATCGCGTGAGTTAGGCTGAATCTGATTGTAGTTGTGAATGAAGCTGCTGCTGGTACTCCATTTGAAGTTACGATTGGTGGAGGCCAGCCTAAAAGGACTACCGCTGGGAACAAATCTGGAGCTACCACCGATCCGATCATACCTTCCATTCGCCCTTGTGTTTGTGCCTTGATTAATAGCCATATCACCTGGTAGCCTCCTCCTTTCCCCAAGAACTTGGTGAGCTTTCAAATTTCCAGTGATTGCATTTCTTGCTTCAAACAAATGGGATGCCGATGGCTGCCCATCTTTTCTAAAGATCAGATCATGAACCAGACCTCCTGCTTGTCCTTGATCACTAAGTGGATGGGTTGCTGGTGTCATTTGCTGATTGAATGCCATCAATCTGGAGAAGCAGAAGAATAGTTAGGAATTAGAGTTAATGAACGTAGAGCTCAACTCCCCAAGTGTTTTTTTTTTTTTTTTTTTGCTTTTTTTAAAGATGTGTGATGGATTGATCGGTTTGTTTTACTTACGCAACATTGAAGTTCTTGAGATCATGATGAGTCTTTTGGGCCTGTGATCGTTGCAAAAGATGGTGGTACCTGGATTGCTCCAGATCAAACCTTGCTGAGAAAAGGCCTCCACCACCCATTCTGAGGGGCTGGCTTGGAATCATCTTTTGGTGGAATAAATCGGAGCAATACTGCCGATTAGCATCCAAGAATGAAAACACTGCTGCAAAAGATGGCAACACCAAATATTATGCCATTTTTCACTTTGCCCCATTGTAAGGAATATGAATTAATGGAAACAAATCCGCATTCAACCATGCATAGTTAAATTTAGGATGAAGTAGGAGTTTTGTCAAAAAACATTCCTCAATTTCTTCAGCATCTTTAAAAGCTAAGAGGTAGCTTCAAAATCTATGATTATTCTGCATAAGAGAAGATGTTATCGGAACTAGAAAAGATCATAATTAGAACTCCAACATGGTAGTAAGAAGATCGAGTGAAGCATTGAGGCTATTGTCAGGCAGACCCGATCAATATATACCACATGATAATTAACTATGATTGTATTATATATCACATCATGATCAACTTCTTCTTTACCCTTCAAAATTCATGTAATAAAGTAGAAAAGCAGCCAAGAATGCCAATCAGACCTGAGGAAGGGAAGATTCTCTTTCTTTGATCTGAATCATCTAGCTTCTTGTTTCGGTACATCTGATCCACGGCAGAAACGTCAGTAAGGATCAAAAAGGAGAAAAAATAAATAGAAAATATGAACCAAAAAAGCTCCCACATGAGATGGGAGTTAGGACCATCTCTTGCATGTAATGATAAGAAGAAAGTTTGCTCCTTTAGGTTCCTTTTCAGTCTCTTTCATTACCTGCAAGTGACTCTTTATGTGAGCAATACTCAGCCCCCTCACATTCATCATCTGAAGAACCAACTTTGGAGTTGCTCCTGCACCATCCATATCATTTCAATGCAGAAATATAGTCAACTACAACGAAAGGACAGTGGAAAAATAATATCTGACAAAGGAAAATTGTACTTTTGAATTGAAAAATCCATAGTTTGTTCTTTAGCCTTTTTGAGATAAAACGATGATAATCATAGGTCTAAATCAGGATGATCAGAGATCTAAAGGATACAATTAGGGAGGTCCGTCTTACTTTCTTGACCACCGAGCTTCTCAACAGCGTTAACAAAGGCAAGGTGGAGATCAGGGGTCCACCGTAGCCTTGGCATTTTGGATCTGTGATACTGCCTCACAGCGCTCGCCTGCTCCTCACTCCCCTCGATCGTGTCGATGTTGTTGTCCGTGCTTCTGCTGTCAGTAGAACTCCTCTCACCCTCGGTCTCTGCGGTTCTCTCCCCATTTTCGTAACCTTTATCTTCCCTCTCTTCTATCCCATTTTCTGCCACTTCTTCGGTGAGGTCAAGTGCTGGTCGTGGCCTCTTATTCTCCACCAGCTGATTACTCATCCCCGTGCTCCTTTCATCATCGTCATGGATCTCTATCACCACCTTCCCTCCGATCTCCATCTCTCTCACCTTCTAACTTTACGATCTTTCGGCCAGATGACTGTGGAAGGAAGAGAGGAAGTTGCGAGAGAAGACTGTGAAGAGACAGACAGAACAAAGAATCATTATTATTATAATTACAAAGGGTGCAAGCATTGGTGCAACTATAAACAATGCTAATACCGGCCACAACAAAAATAATAAAAGAGAGAACGCAGCAGGGAATGATAAAATTATGGTGGGAAGACTACAAGTATTCCTTACTTTGACTCCTTTTGTTAGGATCTCTCTCTCTCTCTCTCGCTCTCTCAATCTCTTTCTCGGGAGAAAAGAACCGTGTGTAATGAGAAGGGAGAGGGAGGGGATTAAATAGTTGCAGGGAGGAGAATGGCTACGTGTGCATTCTGATTCACAGTAAATACTGGAAGCTCCAGCATATCTACGGGTGATTCCATTAGCTCAGCTTAAGCTGATTTAGGCTTACTTACAGCTGTTATGTAACTGTTGTACGATTAGATAACTTCTAATGTAACTGTTGTATTATTTGTTAAAAAAGTACATAATGTAAACCTGAGGGTTTGATTCCACAATAAGCCAAGGATATCCTATTCCCTGTTGCACATTTTGTGAAGCTCAATTTGTACCATGGACTACCGCATATATATAAAATATGTGCAGTTTGCATCCTATTGCTTGAGTAGGAGAATACAACATTGGTAGTGTAAAGCCATTTTCTTGTACGTACATAAGATTGTGGGGAAATCGAATTTTAGCATCATAATATGTTGATAGAAAATTAGTTTTTCAATGAATTTATAATTAATAAGAGGATAAAGCTACAGTACCTGATATCTTCTAGAAGATGTACAATATTAGTTTATGGAAAAGTGCACTGTATGAAATTCCTGCATTTAAGATTCCAGCAAATCTGTGGATTTCCATGTCCTCCTGTATATGCTTCAGAAATATATTCACTTAATATAAAAAAATATGGAGATAAGTTCCATAATTAATGTTTGATAGCTGGTATATGTCTATTGAAGTTACCACAGGTTCTAGTGGATCAAATCATTATACAGTTATTAATTATGTGTATATATTTCCCTATACTGTAACACAAGACTTTCCTTTTTTCCTCAAATAAAGGCTTGTTTGGGCTTTGGACATTTAAGCAACTTATTATTACGATATTTATCATCAGAGTGGTATGATGGCTATTGACGAGATGTAATAATAAAAATATTAAAGGATTGGGGAGTCTAGATTTTGTAATCACAAGATTTTGTGATATCGGGTATCATCTTTAATTAGATGAATTTTGCTATCCCACAAAACATCAGTATTCGAGTAAGAAGAATGGATTTTGCCAGTTCCTCACATCTCCTTAATTTTCTTCCTTTTCTTCTAGTTTAACTGCCAATAGAATGCGCAATAACTGATTATACAAAGTGTGAAAATGAGAGCACCATATGGCAAATGGTAAGCGCTAAATTATGCATGGTATTTAGTTGAGATAAATAAACAAATTAAATTATCTTTGCCTCACTTTTTTTGCAATCAAAATTAAGGTTTTGAGCAGTGCAACATTGTTGCATTGACAGTCTTATTATTTTACATAAGTATAGCGATATATATGGTCATTCACTTATTTTGTGTACGTCGATCAATTATTAAGTTTTGGAATAATATATATGAGTTTAAGAACAAAGTGGATGATCACATTGACCACTGTTGTCACCATTCACATATCAAGAAAGTTGAACTTAATATAGGAATTTGTAGACATATATCTTCTTCTACTTCTTTTTAGAACAATCCATTTGACATATCTTAATTAGAAAGGTGTATATATTCATTGCATGTAGTAATTTGGCACATTCTAATGAAGATAAGCCAATATTTGATGTGTAGAAGGTGGTTATATGGTACCATCTGATTCTTTGAGACACTACGGCACACTTGGTTGTATTCCTACTAATGTTCCTTGCCAATATGGCAAAAGGGGATTGGTCAGGTAGAACTAAGTGCCATATGTGCGCCATTGCATGCAGTGCCTCCGAGAACCAAGTGCTGATAAGAATGAGGTATATCATAGCATTCGTTTTCAAAAAGAATTTTGGTATTCAGCTGCGAAGCACAAGGGGTACCATAGTTAGTAGTTGTGATCTACTTCTTGCCCAACATAAGAAAGAAGGTTCACCTCCGAACAACCGGAGGTTATCGGGAATAAAACAGTCACGGGTCAAGGTTAGAGGAAAGGAATAAACAATAGTCCGGACTTTGCCAAGAATTTCCACTCATCTTTTTTAAAAATTGAGACCGATATGTCCATGACTTTAGAACTTCATGTGACCTCTCTCCCTCCCGTGCTCCTCCGTGATTGGCTTTATTAGCTGACCTCGGTTGGTATATATAGCTGTTACATAACCAAGGGGAAAACAGCTGCACCAATTCTTTGTAGCTTTTTTCCCACATTCACTTCGATAGTCTAGTCTAATTTAATCACCTTATTCATTCGCAAACTGAAAAGGGGAAAAAAGAGGAAAAGAAAAAGGATGAAAGTTTGTGTGGCATGCGTGATTCAAGTCCCTTAAAAACTTTCATGTATTAGCTCCACTACTTTCAGATGTTAAGATTAAACTAGTTCTCAAAATCAGTTTTAAACCTTTTTTTTTTTTCAAAATAAAGTATTAAATTTTGTCATGAGATTAATTATTTATTTATTGGTTCATTCATTTATTTATTTAGAGAGAACCATCAGTTGGTGTGGGCGGCCGGTTTGCCGGACCCCTGCCAATTACAAGCCAACCAACGGAAAGAAAACCAGGCACTACCTGATCGATAGACCATCTAAACAAAGGATGACTCCAAAAGAACCATATGGAATATGACCTACTGTTTAGAAATCCAAATATTGGGAAAGAATCAGAAAGCAACAGGTCAACCATGGCGGTTTTGAAGCCTTTTGCTGCATGGCGAACTTATTCCGTCTTCATTCCAACGTGTCCCGATCATCAACAACCAATGGTTCGTTCATTTTAATTTCGCATTCTTAATTCAATTTGCATCTTTTTTTCACCACATCAATGTAACGCATCAATTGAAGGAGCATATATATCAGCTCACGCAACTAGCATTACTTTGAAACCGAACCTAGATGTAATTTATACAGTGGGGTCTGGGTGTTATGGAAACAACAGTAGACCAACTTGCTACATTTGCGGTTGTTATATTGTTGCCGCTAGTCGTAAACCCATGGTAATCCATCAAAATAGACATCATGGTCCTTCTTAGTGTAAAGAGCAGAAAAGGATGGCCAGGGGTTGTTGGATGGAGCATGGTCTAATTTTAAACTGCTCATGATCCTTTTGTCAAAAAAAAACTGCTCATGATCCCAATAACGTAGCAGGAAGTGGAAATGTTTGACATCAGCACCATTTTTTTCTGATAGAATTCTAGCTATCTCGGAATAAAGAAATAGAAGTTAGCAGAGCGCAGACGCAAGTGGAAACTATAAAGTCCACTAGGATCTGACAAGGATCAGCCATGCAAGACGAAGTTATAAAAGACACCAGCATTGGTCGGATCATGCATGCATTCATAGCTAATTTATTTCAGAAGCAAGTAAGGTTAAGAGAGAGAGGTTAACCATGGCTCATCAATGGGTTTATATACCTTGGTTCCTTCTGGACCGAGTCGGAGTAGTCTACTACATATGTTACATGTTGGGATGATAAGTTAGTCCGTCGACCTCTTCCAATCGTGGACTTTGGTGGCCGAGGGGGCATATGCACCCGTTGTGAGATAGATAGAGAGATAGAGACAGGTATATCTATATATATATATATATATATATATATATATATATATAGAGAGAGAGAGAGAGAGAGAGAGAGAATATACTGCCATCTGGCATGGAGTGACGCCAACCAGTAGTAACATTTAAATATTCACATTAGAGAAGGATGATATATGGCTTCTACTAATGTGGAGGCATCCCCGTACGTACAGGACCGAATGATATTCTGTCATTGTGACGGTCGTGGAGCCGAGGATGGTAAGATTTGTCCCTAGATAAATGTGCATGGAGGGAAGGCTCTAAGGTGTACGTGCTTTCCGATCTTTTTCATTTTCTTACTAACTAAATTTTTTAATATTTTTGATGATTTACTCATCTATTTTATTAAATAATAATAAAATACAAACAAAATCATATGAACGTACAACTGCATGTGTTGCAGAGAGAGAGTGTGGATTTTAATCCTCCGTCAATTATTCAGTCAGGTCACCTTGTCTTATAAGACTTGCGATATCCTCCAGCTTTTTACGAGGTATTTTTTGATCCACAAAGTGGTCCACAGAGACAAAGCTATATAGAGATTTTATGGAGACACCCAAAATGGACAATACCTCACAGACGGATGGAGCTACTTTACATCCGATATGGGCTATGGGTGCATTTCGAAAATCGATCCTTTCGTATGAGCCTAGTTGATCGGACCGTAACACTGGTGCCCATGCAGGTCTTCCCCCAACAAGCTCGATCCCCTGACTGGGGGAGCCACTATTGCAAAAGGAGTGTGGACTTTAGTCCAACATCGACTGTTCAGTCATATCATCTCGCCTTATAAGACTTGCGATACCCTCCAGTCTCTTGTGAGGTGCCTTTTGGCCCACAAAGCAGTCCACAGGGACAAAGCCGTGTGGAGCCTAAAACGGATAATACCTCACAGGCTGATGAGGCCGCCTTACGCCCGACACGGGCTATGGGCGCGTCTCTAAAATCGATCTTTCTTTATGAACTTAGCTGATCGGACCGTAACATTGGTAGCCCATGCAGGTCTCCTCCCAATAGACTCGGTCCTCTGACTGAAGGGGTCACTGTTGTGGAGGGAGTATGGACTTTAGTCCCACATCGGCTGTTTAGTCAGACCACCTCACTTTACAAGGCTTGCGATATCTTCCAGCCCTTGTGAGGTGCCTTTTGACCCGCAAAGCAGTCTGTTGGGTATAAAATACCCACAGCCGAGATCCTCGACGGAATCGACTTCGAGCAGCTCAGCTCCGCCCGGACTCCTACGGGAGCCAGGCTCCGCCATCAACAGCAGGACAGCTCCGCCCGGGCTCCTACGGGAGCCGGACCCCACCGCCGACATCAGCACAGCTCCGCCCGGACTCCTACGAGAGCCGGGCTCCACCGTCGACATCAGCACAGCTCCGCCCGGACTCCTACGGGAGCCGGGCTCCACCGCCAACATCAGCACAGCTCCGCCCGGACTCCTACGGGAGCCGGGCTCCGCCATCAACAGCAGGACAGCTCCGCCCGGACTCCTACGGGAGCCGGGCTCCACCGCCGACATCAGCACAGCTCCGTCCGGACTCCTACGGGAGCCGGGCTCCACCGCCGACATCAGCACAGCTCCGCCCGGACTCCTACGGGAGCCGGGCTCCGCCATCAACAGCAGGACAGCTCCGCCCGGACTCCTACGGGAGCCGGGCTCCACCGCCGACATCAGCACAGCTCCGCCCGGACTCCTACGGGAGCCGGGCTCCGCCGTCGACAACAGTACAGCTCCGCCCGGACTCCTACGGGAGCCGGGCTCCGCCATCGACAGCAGTACAGCTCCACCCGGACTCCTACGGGAGCCGGGCTCCGACCTCAGTATCAGCTGCTGGTAAGCTTCGTCCGGACTCCTACGGGAGCCGGACTTCATCTTTAACTTTGATTGCAGAGGGTTCTGACTCTTACAGGAGCCGGACTCCACCCACGACCTCAACCGAAAGGAGGATCCCTCCCGGACTCCTACAGAGGCCGAACTCCGACCACTGCCGAGCCTCGATCAACAGATCCGCGCCCCCTGGCAGATCACAATAACAACCATGATCCTGCTCCACTTCCTGTGGCGGACTCCGCGCAGTTCCATCATTCCTTGACAGGCCGCAGTAACCATCGCCACCCTGCTCCACTTCCTATGGTGGATTCCGCACAGCTCCACTACCCCCTGGCAGGCCACAATAACAGCCACGAACCTGCTCCACCTCCTGCGGCGGATACCAGGCGATTCCCCCATCCACTGGCGAGTCACGACAACGGACGCTACTCCACCCCACGTAACAGATTCCGCGTGGCAAGCCACGGTGATGGCCACGTGTCTACTCCACTATCCTTCGCAATCAATTCCTCTGACCATGGGCGGCCCACTACCAGACGGTTACAAACGTCGCCATCAATCCGTTGTCTCCTCCGCCTATAAAAGGGGGACCCAGATACGTTATTCTCTAAGCTCATTTTCTTATCCCAAAACTCTGCTAAATTCTCCGTTCGAGCACTCCATTCTTGTTGAGGCAGAGAACTGACTTGAGCGTCGGAAGGTCTTGCCGGAGCAACCCCACCTCCGGTTTAGACTTCCCTTGCAGGTCCCGGCGGCGACCGCGGCTTCCCCGACTCCAGCTTCTCCGGCGCAAGCAGATTTTTGCACCAACACAGTCCATGGGGACAAAGCCATACAGGGATCCTACGGGGACGCCCAACACGGACAATACCTCATAGGCAGATGGGGCCACCTTATGCCTGACAGGGGCTATGGGTGCGTCTCAAGAGCCAATTCTTTTTTATGAGCCTAGCTGACCAGACCATAATAACATGCAATACATGATTAATCTACAATCTCAACAAAACTTCTTTAAAGACATCCACACATACGCTAGGGGCATATTTAGTTAAAGAGAGTTGGACTATAAATGGAAATGGGGATGAACAACTTTCATTTAAGATTGAAATTGAATTAAATATGTATTGGATATTAATATATTTATATCCATATTTGTTTGGTTTGGTGAATACAAATATGGATATAGATATTAAATAGATGTAAAAATTTATATCGATATTAATTTATTTTAAATGGATACAAATATAAATTGGATACTAGAAGTATCAGGATACTAGAAGTATCAATATATATATATATATATATATATATATATATATATATATATATATATATATATATATATATATATATATGTTGGATAATTAAATTTTTTGATCACAAAATTAAAGATATTGTTAGATGGATGATAAATTAAGTTAATAGCATATCAATATAATTATTTTTTCTTAAAAATTCATGAGTGCTATATAAAATTAAATATAATTACATATAAAATTAAATATTCGGATACAGATCAGATAGTTGTCTATTTATATCCAAACCATGTTTTTTGATGAATACAGATACAGATACGGATAGGAATATTAGTTGCATGATAAAATTTTTATCCATATTCGGATAGATTAATTTGAATATGAAAATGGATCAGAACGGATATTATCCTATACACTTTTATCCTTACTTCTATTCTGATTGTTTGATTGGGAGGAGCTCCACTTCAATTCTCATTGCTCCTATTTTTTTTAAGTATTCAAATTTTATTTCGATTTTAATTTTGATTGTGATCACAAATAACATATATCGAGATATATGACTATTTCAATTTTCATTATAATCCATTTTGATTCCAGACCAAACGTGTCTGATCAAACCCCATTCATGTGTCTTCCCCTTTTGGCTTAGATAAAGGCCAGTAGATAGTCTCAAATGATCAACGCCATCTAACGTGTTGCACCTCAAGACTTCAGGTTATAGCTCCCATGTGCTTCCTGGCCAGCAAGAGAACAGGTTAACAGATTAGTATACTCACTCCAATGTACAAATCCAAAAGGACAATACTTAGCAGGAGTAGATGGGAGTTAAAAAAGAAAACTACCAAATTGTTGGAATTATATATTAAAGTGTGCGAGGTTTTTCTCTTGCATAAGCCGATTATTTCTCTCGTCTCTTTCCCCATCCTTTTCCTAATTGTCCAACAATCTACTTTATATGGTCTTCAGATGGTAAAAGACAAACTTCAGACAATTTGTATCATATGTCTGTGCGTACTTGCATGTGATAGACGGATGTCTTCTTCTCGATCAAGTATTGTAATAAACTTAGTTTGTCATCTTATTAGAGAACTGACCTCGGGAGAAGAAAAGGTCAGCGAGAGAGGAAGGAATCGTTTTAAAGGATTAGGTGACGGGAGGAATCTCTACACTGGGTTTCCTTGCTTGGTGTGGTGCTTTTATCTATTTAGGACTTAAGAGGTCGACAACTAAACACATTGAGATTGTAAAAACTTTGCCCATCGGGATTGACGCAAGGCAGGATCTGATGATACTCTATGTCTCTATGGCGATGAGTGTCTGGTTTGGTGTACTGTGTCTGACTGCTTGGTTTTTTAAATTTCAAGGTTGATGTTCGTTTGAGTAATTCTTTTAAGTTTCTAATTGTCATTTTGATGGTATCTTTTGCTTTGTTTTCCCACGATTGGTAAAGTAATGCATGCAGGATCGAGTGGAATGTCCTTCATGTACTCACTTATTCTAATTAATGAATTTGGTGGCATCATCCATCACAGCTGGTGAGAAGAAAAATCATGGAGACCAAATTATAATCACAGTTCATTTGTTTTCTAGGAGATTTCCAACAACTCATTTATATCTTGGAGGTTAGTTGGTGACTTCGCCTTTAGCTGCTAGTGATACTATATACAGGTTGCCCCACTCGTATTCCCCCTTGGTTCGTCATGCCAACAAGGCATGAATTGATTGGCATGATTCACTTGAGGGTGATCTTGAATCATGCTATGCCATGTCAAGGTCAACTTGACAGAAGATCAGCAGGGATATGAATGAGGTTTATATAATTTCGTTGCAGAATTTGATGTGCAAATTGTAGAATATCAATCAATACGTATAATGACATCTTGCACAAATAATAATTGCAAATAGAATTAGTCAAAAAATAAATTATAGGTTCTGATTTATATATTGTACTGGTATATTCCCTATACATTTTAGACTACCTAGTTTTTCAAAGAATAAGATCTAATAGTACTATCTTTTCTTTTTGATGACTAACAATGGTATACAAATTCTGCCGATATCTGGTTTCTCAGCTGATTGGCACTTATCTCTTCAAGAGAGAGGTCTTAGGTTCGAACATGAATGATAGAGGATAATCACTCTATTCTCGAAAAATGATGGTATACAGATTATTTCTTTTAAGAAATGATTATGTGCATTGAAGATTATTATGGAAGACAGAAATGGGCTTACGATTTCAAATTTTATAAAAGTACAGAGAGAGATTTGGTCCGCTACTTATTTTGTATGTGTAAATGTCTTCTTCTTTACAGAAGTTTAATGCCAGATAACACGAAGCTGAATCATTTGGTCATATATGAAGTCCAAATACTGCCAAACGGCACTCAGATTGTGAAGAACAGTGCCAAATCATTTGTGACTTCTATTAAACTGCATCAGCTCTAGCCAGAGTACTGTTGTTGTGGTAACCTGTGCCATCTGATTAACCAATTCAGAGGGATGCTATCCCAAAACAACTACCACGACATTGGGCCCTCGCCTTCCTTTTCAGGTTGTAGCTAGGTCCTGTACAACTACACAAACCTATAAGAGAACATTTTGTATCATGTTCATGAGAAGGCTTATACGTTACTCGTGTATATATTCCAGCTGGGAAGATAGAGATACACCAATGTAAAGAACTGAAAGAGCGCGCGCGCGAGGGAGAGAAGAAGGAGGGGTGGAAGTGTCCGTATCCAGTGGGGAATCCAGCTAGCGTGACGGTAGATCTGCATGGAAGTTGACATTATGATTTCTTTAATTGTTGTCCGAGAATCTCGGGAGGGAATATAGGTCCGTTCATGGCGACGTCATTCGCTCGGTAATAGTTAATTTGCATTGGACGTTGTCGGAAAATTATATAAACAAATAAGACGGTCGCATTGGATGTTGTCGGAAAAATATATAAACAAATAAGACGGGACTACTGAGCTATTACAGATATTTTTTCAGAAAAATTACACTTTAAGCACCGCGATTTTAATCGAGGTGCACTCCTACCCTTTCAGGTTTAAGAAATTTTAATCGAGCTGTTTAATTTAGCAAATTAACCCGATATGATCTTGTCATCCCTCTCCGTTAATTAGACATTAATAAAGTTTCATGTGATCGTTTAATGTGTCTTAAAATTTGCAAAAATCTCTAACACAGCCTCCTTCCTGTCTGGTTAAAGAAAAACAAACTCTAAGCACCAAGGAACCAAAAAAAAAAAAAAAAACACCCTCCACCTACTTCTCTGCCCGTTGCATCACATTCGTGCACCTCCTCTTTGTTTAAAAGAAATAAAAAACATTGTAGACATAACGTTTAAGAGAGCCCATTACTAGCATAAGATAGGGGAGGATACAGAAGAGTATATCTATATATGTCTCATTTGCTAGCAGGAGAAGATTAAATTGATTAGGCCAGAACTCTTTGAATCATTGTCTGCGCCAAAACGATCAAGCATCTCTATGGATTTTTTTTTTTTAATCTCTAATTGGCCAAAAGTGGAGGAGTATGGATCAATTTTAATGGTTGTGGATAAATTATCCAAATATGATATCTTTATCCAAGCATCCCTACATCATTCTAATGAGAGAAGGCTATTGAAGTATGTGGCGAAGTATCGAGATATCCCTCATCATGACATTGACAATGATGGGGATTTTATGTTCGTGGAGTGTCTTGGAACCGAGCTCTTCAAGCTTTTGTTTGGATTTGAAACTATACTTCTCTACTGGTCTTGATCTCTGACTAGACTGAAAGAATAATGCTCTTCTAGGGCATTATGTAAAAAAAACTCAATTATCTTACAACCAGCAGTGAAGTTTTCATCCAGCAAAGCTCCTTCAAAATTATTACTGGGCAATAAATTAACATTCGCTCCCTTATAATAGTTATGGGCCACACTGGGAACAGCTCGTTTGCATATTTTTCCATGGAATTAATGGCATCACAATGCTGAGATTGCACAAGCAAACCTAGACCTAACAAGGAAATGAAGAAGTCCATAGGCAAGGGGAGGAGATCTATGTATTTCAAGAAGGGCAACATGCATGGTGTTGGTCTAGCTCTAACTAACTCCACATTAATTGAATCTTTTGCAAGGTGTTCAAAGAACTTGTTAGCAATTGACAATGTTCCTTCGCCATTCTTGAAAGAGTAGGGATCGCATGCAACTCCTAGCATGGCTCAAAGTCCATCTGATGTCCCATGAAAGTTGTATTAAGCCATACAATGCCAGATGGATCCTCCTGGGAACATGTCAAAGCCGTCCAACCCCTATAGCAACCTTTTTGGAGAGAGTTGATAGCATTATAGCAGATCAAGTCCAAGCACAGAAGAGACATGGTACTTTGTAAAGTAGAAGAAGCCTTTCTCTAGTCCAAATTAAGCAAGCTAGGAGCAAGAAGACTCACCACCGACATGAGGAGGATTGAGTTGATAGAGGTAAAAAAATATCAATGAGGACATTGACTTGATTAAGTGGGGGAGTCTGTCTGGGCCATTTTTTTTAGAATTTTTGCATGGTTATTACCTCCAACAATTTATACATATGTTCTAAATAGAATATTCAAGAAACTACTATAAGGACATTGTCCCCCTTGTTTTAATGGGATTTTGGGAAGTTTTTATGTGTGTGGGTCTCTTTGATGAGGTTGTAAAATGCAATGCTCCTCGATGTTTGGAATTTTAAGGTGGAAATATATATGGTGGATGCATGGTGGTATCACTACAGTGAAAATGATGAAAGACGATGCTATAAAAGGCATTTTACGATGCTAATAAGCGTTGTTAATAAGCTTTACGACGCTTCAAAAAGCATCGCGAAAGCGTCGTCTATGTAAGAGTGGAGACAAAAAGCGCCGACGCTTTTTAAAAGCGTCGCAATAATTTTTCACGACACTTTAAAGCGTCGTAAAATTATCTTCCAACGGTGCTTTTTAGCATCGTTAAAAACAACGCATCCTCCACTCTACCAAGACGCTTTTCGAAGCGTCGGCAGTTAAGTCATTAGCGACGCTTATAAGCGTCGTTAAACAGTGTATTAACGATGCTTATAAGCATCGTTAAGTTTTGCAACAGAAAAAAAAAATATACAGATTTTATATACAAAAAAAAAATACATACATTTTTGTACAAAATTATATCAATTATTCAAACATAAACCTGTACAATCACCACCATTCACACCAAAAGTAAACTTCAATAGCAAATTTAACCAAACCAAAAGACATTGTTTTATATAAATAAAAATAAAGTACTAATCGTCCATTACAATCAAGAGTAATATAAATAAATATAAGAATACAATAAAAATAAAATAATATCAATCTGCAGGCGGATGGTCGTCGCTGTCTCCACGTGAAGTGTCGCTATCTCGACGGGTGCCTGATGTGCCAGGAACCTACAAGAAACATATCAAAAGCATGATTTGCATATCTATAAATAAAAATATATAGATCATTAAATTAATATAAAAATATATATTTAATAATATGTGTTTACCTGAGATGGACCATACATCTCTAATAAAGATGTAAGTCGATCAATCTGTCCCCTCATGGCCTGCATCTCGGCACGGCTCTATCGCATCTCCTCCATCTCAGCGGCACGACTCTGTTTAATCTCCTGTATCTCCGCCTCAAGTCTGTGGACGCGTGAATTCTGAGCATCTGCTGCAGCATGCTGCGTATATCTACTAACCTCAGATAACTGAGTGGGGGTGACTCCTACTCCATAACCCCTCACTCGGCCGTAGCACTCTGGTCCCATCAACTCTCTGAACACCTCGACCTCGATACGGCTCTGCTGCGTAGATGCTGCGGACTCGTCGTCACGCTCCGTAATGAAAGATGTAGCCATCTCCTATATTTATTTTGAAAACAAGAGTTATACATTAATAGCAAATAAAATTAAATTAAAATCATTGCAAAAAATAGAATATTAAGAATGCCGTACATATAAATTTTTCGACTCATCTCGAACAAAAGTACCATCCTGATGAGTATGAGTCATCCGATAAAACTCCACTTTACTGGGTTCCCTCCCATGCTCATCCACCTACACAAATAATTTTAATTTTAAGCAAACAGTTATAATAATTTAAAAAAATATATGAGTATCATGATACAGACATGGTCCACGATACATAATGATATTAGTTATATAAATATTTCAACATAAAAATTAAAAGTTAATTATGAAAGTTTAAGGAACATACAAACTCCTGTCGGAGTCGTGCATAACTCTTCGACCCTGATGTATGAGGAACAGACTGAGCTGCTCGTGCAGCTCTACCAATAGCAGAATAAGTCTGTAAAATAAAGTAAAGAACTTGTTATATGTATAATATATAATATATAATATAAATCAATATTTTTATAAAATATTTAAAAAAAAGATAATGAGCAGATAATATACCTGTGCCCTCTCGGAGAATCAATAATGAACCAACTCCATCCACTGATGAGGGGGTACATCAGGAGGACAATTCCTAACAACCTCCTCCTCTGTCATACCCTGTCTCATATAGTCCCTCTTCAATTGTGCTCTATATTCTTTCCATTTGTGGTTGAGAGACTTCATTACAAAATCATGAGTGGATGGAGGGAGAACAAACTTGTTCTATAAAAAAAAAAGTTAAATGAAATAAATTATATAAGTGATTAACAATTAATATACAGTATGAACATCAATTCATTACCTCTATAACTCGGAGGAGCTTAACTTTGTACGTTGGAAGCATGTCATTCCATTTTGCATAGCCCAACGGACATAGCTGAGGCCTCCGAGCAACAGTCTCCAAAAATGAAGTCAATAAGCAGGCAGCTTTCTTAATTGGCTGATCTAGCTGATTGCACTCCACAATAATTCTCTCGCCCTCACGCATCTGCCACACATCTCGTATTACTGTGGGTCCGCGTCTGGGGCGTACTCTCTCAGATCTGTCTGTAAAAAATACATAAAAGTAACTATATCATAAATATACATAAAATAAAATAAAAATAAAATTATATGAAAGACAATATATATCCTGCACGTGTATCTCATCATCTGGCTGATGAACAGGAGGATCGTGCTGTGCTGATGATGAAGGACAGGGCTCAGAATGCTGTGCAGCTGAACTGACCTCAGGCTGCTGTGTTGAAGAAGACGTACCGGCCTCTGTCTGTGAAAACTGAAACTGCACACCAGCATATCATCCCCTGCGACGCATGATGTCACCTAGCATTTATATAAATAAAAGGTAGAATCAGTTAATATATAGAGTAAAATAACATAATAATTAATACAAAATATATACATCATAAATAATTATTACCAGTAACAATCAAGCAGTAGTATTTCCTTCAAATTCTGTCCTAACCAACGTCGTCGTAGCATTTAAATCATCAGCTGGCATAAAATTGTAGGGCATACATTGTGTATAAGTGTCATCGTCATCATCCTCCACTTGGTTTCCCATATCATATAAGTCTCTAGGTTTTGTTTTGATGACAGTAAACCAATCTTTATCTTTTGTATCTTGTACATAAAATATTTGACGAGCTTGAGATGAAAAAATGAATGGCTCATCCTTCAATAACACACCAGTGTGTATCAACCTTGAAAAATTTACAAGTGTAAATCCATTTGCATCTTGTTTCAAATCCCTTGGTGAGTTTATATATATCCAATCACATCTAAACAATACTACTTTAAATTTTTCATAATAATCCAACTCATAGATATCTTTAAGTACACCATAATAGGATTTTCCATCCGCTTCCATCATAACACCGCTATTTTGTGTTTTTCTAAATTTCTTCCGTTCTCTAGTATGAAATTTAAAGCCATTAATTATGAAATCGTTATATCTATTCACAATCTTGTTAGATCCTCGAGCAAGAGCTATTAGTTCATCTGAATTATTTGTCTCCATCATCTTTGATACCTAAAAAAAAATGATATGACGAAGTACTGTTGAGTTATCTGATATTAAATATGTATCAAAAATTAATGTATCACATAATTAAATATAAATCACACCTGATTTGAAAGCCACATAAGGAATAACTCGACCCACCATCGTTGTTCAATCCTTGCATTAGGACGAATATTATGATTGATTCGTCTCTGATAAATTAAAAATTCACTGCATAAAATATAAATATATCATTTAGAACATTATATCTAATATAAAATTTAAATTTTGATGTCATGCCTTAAATATACTAACCTGCGATGGTCAGATATTATGTCACTATGAAGTAACACATAACGATGTGCTTGTGCTAAGGATTTTTGATCAAGTACAATACTTTCAGCTCTTCCCAAGAATTTTCCAGTAGTTAAGAACTTATACAGTTCTGCATTCTCCACAAAGTCATTATACCGTTGAGATCGACTAAAAATAGTCTCTACACCTTGAAGATATCTTGAACAAAATATCAAACATTCATCCGCAATATATGCTTCAGCAATCGAGCCTTCGGGATAGGCTCTATTTCGCATATAATCTTTAAGACGCACAAGATACCTTCAAGAATTAAATATTTATTAAAATATCAGTATGCTGTTGTTTCTAATAAAATTATCAAAAGATTTAAGGTTTGCAATAATACCTCTCAATAGGATACATCCATCTATAATGTACCGGTCCACCAACTTTAACTTCTGAAGCTAGGTGAATGAGCAGATGTACCATAATAGTGAAAAAATTCAGGAGGAAAAATCTTTTCCATCTGGCAAAGTGTAATTGCAATATCGGATTCTAACTGATCAAGTTTCCGAGGATCAATAACTTTTGAACATAATGCCTTAAAGAATGACGATAATCGAAGTACAATTGCAACAACTTGTTTCGGCAATGACGATCTTAAAGCTATTGAAAAATATCTTGCATCAATATGTGACCATCATGACTTTTAAGATTTGAAAGTTTTCGATCTTTTAGATGCACACATCGTGAAATATTTGATGCATATCCATCAGGTACTTTGATACTTTTCAAAACTCTTAAAAAATTATCTTTTTCTCGAGCAGACATTGTGTAACATGCAGGAGGCACATACATTCTATCATTAGCAAGCATTTTAGGATGAAATTCCTGTCGGATACCCATTTCTTTTAAATCAAGATGTGCCTTCATGTTATCTTTTCTCTTTCCATCAAGGTTTAAAAATGTTCCAAGTAAATTATCACAAACATTCTTCTCTATATGCATGACATCAAGATTGTGCCGAATAAGATTATGTTTCTAATAAGATAAGTCAAAAAAGATACTTTATTTTTTCCATAAATATTTACTGGGCTGTTGTGTAGATGTTATCTGTGTGTCTTCATCATTTTCATCTTCAAAATAATTGTCTGGATCTTGAAACACCTCTGCATCTATAGTACTGATACTAACTTCTTCTGGTAACCCTTCGTGCATTGAGCTTTCAACATCATCCCTTCCTCTTTTTTGAGAGGACATTGAGTGCTTACCATAGCTGTAATTGATGCCATCCATTTGTCTATGAACATCAGTTTCAGAAGGTGGAATAGGGGCACATCCCAATTTCATAGTACCATCAAACAAATCTTTCTGAAATCGAAACGGATGATTTGCTTCCAACCATCGACGATGTCCCATGTAACAAAATTTACCTCCATGTTTTAATCAAATTGAATATGTTGAATCTCCACAACAAGGACATGCGACCCGTCCCTTTGTACTCCAGCCAGATAAATTGGCATATGCTGGAAAATCATTAATAGTCCATAACAAAGCTGCCTGTAATTTAAATGTTTGGCCGTTCGAAGCATCAAATGCATCAACACCCTCCCACAACTATTTCAATTCCTCTATTAAAGGCTGTAGGAAAATATCAATATCATTGCCTGGACCCTTATCTCCTGGAATAACCATTGACAAGATAAGTGATGATTGTTTCATGCATATCCACGGTGGCAAATTGTAAGGTATCAAAATGACTGACCAAGTGATGTAGGTAGAACTCAGGGTCCGAAATGGATTGAAACCATCAGAAGCTAAGCCAAACCTAACACTGCGAACATCAGAGGCAAAATCAGGATGTCTATCATCAAATACTTTTCATTGAAGACTATCTGCTGGATGTCTCAACATTCCATTCTTTGTACGTCCTTCATCATGCCATCTCATTGATGAAGCTATTTTTGATGATGCATAAATCTTTTTCAATCTAGGTATAAGAGGAAAGTAACGCATACCTTGGCTGATTTCTTTTTACTCCGCGTTGCATCCAATTCATTCAGTACATCATCTCGATCTTCTTTTTGTGTTATCCATCTTGAAGATCCACATACATTGCATGACTCTTGATTAGCATTTTTATCTCGATATAACATACAATCTTTCGGACAACTATGAATCTTTTCGTATCCAAGATCCAATTCTTTTACTACTTTCTTGGCTTCATAATATGATGGTGATAAATGAGTGCTTTCTAGAAATGCATCCTTTAATAACTTGAGCAGTATGGTAAAACTCTTTCCAGACCATCCATTCAAATATTTTAAATAAAATAAATATATAAAAAAAAAATTTAAAAAATTTCGTACAATCCGGATATAATTCTTCATCTGTATCTTTCATTATGGTGTGATAACGAGCTATCTCATCATTAGATATATGTATAGGCTCCTCAACATGCATACGTTCCGTATGCGTACATCCATCAAACATCCCAACTGTTTCTTGTATACTACTGGATTCTCCTAAATTTTGAACACCAAGTCCAAAAGCATCTGTGATCAAACCCCTTATATCATCATCTCTTGCAGAATTGTCTTGTAGGCTAGTGGATCCAAAATGAGTCAGGAGTTGGTTACATGATGATGGCAACATAGATTCTCCATGAAAAATTCAGTTGGTATAACCTTTTAAAAAATCATTCCATACCAAATGTTCTTCAACAATTTGTGGATCTAAAGAAGAACTATTTACACTTTTCCGACATGGACATAAAATCTTTCCATTCAAACTACTTTTCTCCATACCAAATTTAATGAAGTCATGAACTCCATCTAAATATTCTTTATTATTTCTTAGTTTATTTATCCAACTTTTGTCTATTGTAGGATAAAAATGATCGAACTTGTAATTTATCTAAAAATAAAAAAAATTATACAATCTATATTAATGCAATGAGTAAAAAATATCAGTCATTTCATAAAATTCAAAAAAATAACAGCTAGATAAAGTTTATATAGTAAATGCTTGCTATCATCAACTAATAGGTAAAGAAGGTCCTATCCCATTCAGAAAATGCATTAATTCTATAGGTCAATTACAGAAATCAAATGATATGCAACAAGAGCCGAAAAAAATTTCGACAGTATTTTCTCTTAGTTCTCCCGTATAGGGAGAACAAAAGAAAAATACCATCCGAAATTTTTTTCGAACCCTCAGCATACCATTTGATTATGGTAATGACCTATAGAATTACTCATATTTTTCAAACTGTCCATACTGGACAATCAATTGATCAATGTACATAATTTTTTTATCCGTACAAAAATAAATAAATGTACGGATACAATAGAATATGTACATTAATCAAAAGATGGGTCTATGATTCTATGCAATGCAATTTTTTTTAAAATTAATTCATAATTAACATTGCCTGGCATCTTTCATCACATCCCTCTAATGAGCAAGCAGAGTGTCTGGATTCAATCATTGGTTGGTGCATCTCTCTCTCTCTCTCTCTCACACGCACATATCACTCTTAAAAGAAAGTACTATAATAATAGCGGTGTTTGTTTGAAAGCTTAACCATAAAAATCATGAAAAAGATATCAAGTATTAGTCTAGTAAGACAGCGTAGAGAGGAGATTTCAAGTATTATACAACTCCCTTTTCTAGCTTCTAAACCAATCATTTTTGCTAGTTTGGAAAAGGTCTAATTCCAACTGTCCGTTGTACTCATGTTTGCCCCCGTGTGGCTATCATGAATGACTTCCCAGAGAGAAGAGGTTCAGTGTGGTCCTGTCGGCGGATTAAAATACAAAGAAGGGGTAGACATTAGGGATATTGAGAAGTACATCTACGATGATTGCAGTATAAGTTATCTTCATAATTTTTGGTTAAGCCTTGTGATTATATATGAAATGGTTACTATGAAATTATAGTTTATATGATTTTATATATGATTCATATGGTTTGATATAAATATGTTGCTTTTCTTGGTGCTTTTCAAGCTTTGGATGACTTATGCTTGCCTTTTTCCCCTTCTTATTTTCTTCATGATGGGTATGCACACTAGGTGGAATTTGTACTTCTACAATCAAAAAATGTCATAACATTTGCTCGGTAAGAACCACTCAACGTGATTTATGGGTCTTTCTTTGATAGTTGCTTTTCCTTTAGTTTGGATTGTTGCAAACTAGTGGGCAGCTAAACTAGTCCCCATCTACATCAAAAAGAAGAGCTCAACTATTCATACAAAGCATCGACAGCTCGAGTACATGCTAGATTTTGATGGATCCAAAAAAAGAAAAAAAATCTGAGTTCTTTTTTGCATTAAAAAGGAATTGCCCCTGGTGAATTGGATAAGGCCGGCCAAACCACAAGGTCGCATATGCGATAAAGCTCTTAATTCCCATGTGAGTTGTGAGCCCAGCTCTAGGAATTGTTCTACAACTATGGCTGTGGATGATCTGTACTGGCCTTTTTTAATGTCTTCCCCGCATCAATCACCTCAACCAATTCTACTACTCCAAAGGCAGGATCATGGGAAAGGTGATCTCAAACATTAGCTGTATTTTATTTTACTTGATGCATGCTCTTTTTCTAAAGGTTGGTGGAATGAACGAACTGGGAGCGGACTAAGAACGAAGGCTTTGGTATGCATGGTACTCTTTTGTTTTAACTTGCGGACTCTAAATTCACACCTCTTTCCCAGAATTGGCCATCATCATCCCATCCCCACTTCACTCGGTGGCCCGGACAATCATAGCACCTTTGATACATCTGAATCCAAAACGTTGACTCTATTCTAGTAATAGTTGTAAGCATGAATATAGGAAAATGCAAGCAGAGTCCGTCATTTCAAGATGATCCAATGATCTTGGCAATGGATTGGTTGCAGTACCGTACTCAACCATGGTCACAGGTATGGCATTCCGAATAATTTTGATAGAGGTAAAAATTCTGAATTTATAAAAAAAATCTAAAAATTCATCGCAAGTTTAAAAATAATTTGAATAACGAAAAATTCAAAAAAGATAATAAAACTAAAAATTTAAGCTGCCTGCGATATTTGTATATTTATTTATCCAAAAATAAGTATAGGAGATGTAAGAATAGCAAACAATATCAAGAGACCCTACTAGCAATATGATATCATTAGTTTGCAACACATAAATATTATCTATAATTATTTTACTTGAGGGACAATTCATGAACAAATTATAAAATTCATTAATAACCAAGAATAGTTGAATGTTTCTGGATTATTTATCTAACAGAAAAATTGGGAATAACTCATCAACAATCTTTTATTGTTATCACTGTATTCAACTTCCTATGGATCATCATCACATCCTGGCTTGGTTCAAATTACTCTCTCTCTCACTCACTCACTCACTCTTACAGATGCACATTTTTTGCCAGAACCAAGGAAATAAAATGAGAAGAAAAATTTGAAAGTAGATTGGCAACATGTAGTATCGGATCTATGCATGCTCAGGCGAAACATCCCGACACGGCAATGTCAATTGGACCACATCACAAGATGGTGGAGCGCATAGCTTATACAGGATGAAGGCATATTTTACACAATATGAATTCAAGTCACAGAACAAGGTTCATGACAAGTCAACAGCTGATATGATAATCTCAACTAACTGATGCCCTAGATAAACCAATAATCAAGTTCAGAAAATACCTCAGCCTGACGAAGCCAAAAGGCGATTCCGCAAGCCTTTCCGATGCAGATCCGAAAGGTATGGTGTAGGATATGCTAGGATGCGGCCGGGTTGGGGAGGGGGCCGGAGGGGTCTTTTGGGCCTGCGAAAATGGCCGTCGGAAGGAGGGAGGGGAGGAGGCCCGGTGGGGTGGCTGCTTCCAGGAGGGCGGACGGCGTACGGCTTGGACCGCGCGGGTGCGGCGTCGACGGACGGGTAGCAGAGGGGAGCGGCGGACGACGGTGCGGCGTGGACGGCGGGTGCGGCATGGACGACGGGTGCGGTGCCGGCGGCGGAGATGGGGGTCGGCGGAGGAATGGATGGAAAGGGACGGCGGTAGATAGATTAGGACATGGGAGAATGGGGATATTAAACGAACCTAACGACGCTTTTTAGCATCGTTAAATAATGACGTAAAAAAACGTCGGCATTTTCTTTATTTAACAACGCTTTTGCTAAAAGCGTCAGTGTTAACAATGCTCAAATTTTATGACACTTTTAAGCGTCGTTAAACTACGACGCTTTTTAAAAGCGTCGGCAAGTCAGCGCAACCTGCCGACACTTTTCAAAAGCGTCGGTAAAATATAGTTGTTAAACCCCCTTCTTCCTGTAGTGTGTAGTATTGAGAAAATTAATGGGAACAATCAATTGGATCAATTTCTATGGGGATTGTTACATTAATGTCCATTGTTGCCTTCGTTGCTTCATGAAATCCTTTTGTAATTGTATAGTGTTTCGGTTGCTTTGGCTTGTAACCTTACTCTTCGTCAATGAAAGCATCATCTCTACAGTTCCACATTCAGATATGTTGCTTCATTTTTCTCTAACTTTTCATTTCTTTTACCGTGGTTGCAGCTCCTGCTCCCATCGTTAGCTGTACGAGATTAGTCTAGTAGGAGGTTAAGCCTACGACGACGGGGCATACCAAAATATTTCGTATGTGATTAATTAAGGATTAGTGGTGTAAGTCTTAAAATTAAAAATATTAGGCAATAACGGAAATCTCTTAAAAGACCATATCAGTGCAAATCCATTTTTTTTCACCAGCATATAGGCACATAAACATCAAGATATATTGTATATATTGCATTCAAAAAAAAGATATGGTGCATATATGCTCACAGTATCTGAATATTCCAAATTTGAACCAGTTTTTTCTTTTTTTTTTGCAATTTCATTAAACCAGTTCAATGAATACACGCCAATTGTTCACCAAAAAAAAAAATACACGCCAATTAAAATTCATAAAAGCAAACGCGTTCTATCCATTTATATGAACTCAAAACCACCATTCATTCACCTTATCAAAAGATCCCTAATATTAAAGCAGAACGCGTTACCTGAAAATAATCAATATTCCCGCAGGATTTTTTTTAAAAAAAAAACAAAGGTGTCCCGAATTTTTTACTTGAATTATTCTGCGGGGATTGAAATTGGACAGGAAACTGTCAGAGTTGCTAAAAATAGCAATAACGTGGTAGAGAATTCGGGAAGTAAGGATTTAAATGGATCGTAGTTAAAAAAAAAAACAGAAAAAAAAAATCATTGAAATGGTATTTGCACGAGAAATGAGGATTGAAATGGGTCATAGTTTTTTTTTATAAAAAAAAGAATATTTAATTTTTATGTAACGATGCACCAACTACCAACAGGCCATCAAGACCAGGTCAGAAGAAAGTTAATGCACAAGAACATCAAAATATTAATAAGGCTGCAAAAAGTTGGGTTAATCCATAACCCGATCCGGTCCCAGCATGATTAAGACTCAACGTAATCCATTTTCAAAGACCCGTGAGTTTAGTCAGGGTCAAAATTTAGACCCCATTTGAAAAATCAGATCAGATCTGAATTTTGTTATTTCCGATCTGACGTGCACAATATATAAGTCTAGTGTGGATCAAAAAATATTAAATCCAACATAATCCAACCCAATTGGGAAACACAAATAATATAAAACCCACTCTTTATTATCCTGAATGTCTTTTCAATTCATAGAATAAGCTTTACTTAAATTAATCCATCTCTGTTCATTTTAACCATTCTATTCCTATCACCTACTCTCACTTAATTATATTCAAAATTTTATCATTTATTTTGGAAGATTTTTATTTATAATATTTCCAAGTATTTAAGTATTTTGAAATTATAGTTGGTAACTTGCACCTAGAATGATCAATTTATTTGCTCGAGTTTTTAAAAAAATGAATAAAAACTAATGTTTAAGTTGTCAGTATAGTTAATAATCTATATTTAATTATTAGTTATTATAACTTTAGTTTATAAAATAAACCTAATTGCTTCATCAAAACTATAGATCTGAGACTCAACTCTGTCCCGACTTGGATCCACATATTTGGGATTGAGTCCAGATCATACTCAATTGCAACATGATCCGACTTAGGTTAGCTTCAAACATGCCATAATCTAACCAACTCATTTGCAATTCTGAATATTACCTATAATATCAAAAAAAGGAAAGTACTAAATTTTTAGTCCCATGGGCACCGATGACGGCCTTGCCCTAGTTTTTGCATGTTCTATTCCTCGAAAACAATAACGCAGGTTGAACAAGAACGGTGAATAAGGATCGGTGAAACCGGAATCAAATAGTAGGGAGTGGCGGGGGACGGGACTCCACATGACTATAGTTTTCGTACAGAAATAAAAATAGAAAATAAATACTTCACAGAAATCATATTATTATTATTATTGTTGTTATTGGTCCTTGAACATGCTAATACAAGAATTTTAAACTGGTGATCCCTAAGCATTTATCAAATCATGAATGATTCATGACTAAATCATTACATTCATAAATAGTTGGCATGATTTGTCTCCGAGAAGAATTTGAAGAATCTTGAGACCAACAATTAAAACAAATTTGAATATATATATATATATATATATATTGTCTGCCGATAATCCAAGCCACACCCGTCATGTAGAATTGGCGTATAGATTTGATTCAGGACTAGCTTTCATAATTCAACATCTAGCTCCAACGCTAAAATAGATTGAGGCTTTTCCGAGATCTTTTAACACCTTGATGCACAACTGTGAGGAAGATTCTCTCACCAACGCGCGGTCTTTCGGAGAAGAGGTCCGAGAAAAGCTGAGAACAACTTGAAAGAGTTGGATCGTTCCTTTCAATAATGAATACTGCTTAGTTACCCTAGCATGATCAGAGTAACCGGTTAGATGTTGTTGAGTAACAAAAGATGAGTGCAGATCATGATGTTTAATAACTGTAATAGATGATGTCGCATGAATACAGGCGAAGAGACAAATCCCAACATCTTCTCCAGATATTTCACTCTGGGACTTCTTAGCAGTACACCTGGTTTGCTGTCGTTATTGGAGACGCTGCTACATATAACGTGCAAATATGGACAGCCCGTAGATCAAGGACTAAAGCTCTTCTTCAGGTATTTGCTGAAACATAAAAACAATGCCGCAAAGCCAGGCAGTTGATGCGATGATGCCAGTGTCTCACATGCCCAAGTTGCAAATTCTACAGCTTACATTGTTTATCCCTTGGCGCTATCTATGCCTCCCAAAGCCAACAGTGAATAGAACATATGAGAAATTGTTTATCCGCCCATGTGTCTCGATCCTCTTCGTTGCTAGGCTACAAAAAGTGCTCCTCTTAAATAATCATATCACAGAATTTCTGAAATTCTTGTAATCCAAATTTCATCGTGGGCTAAGAGGAAGAAAGCCACCTTCCTTGCCATGCGTCCGTTAGCCATCTGTGCAAAGAAACCATGGAAATTCTTTATGCACCGCGGATGGTGTAAAAAATTCAATGTAGAGCACATCGCTTTATGTGATGGGTCCACGTAGCCATTATTTTTCAATGCATATTTATTGTTTGCTGTCCTATTTTTTCGTTTAAAAATTTTGTATGACCAAAATATTTCTGTTTTTTGAAAAAAATTATGACATCCTGTGGCATATTATGACTTTCTATATGCAGGATATCATAATATGATCTAACAAATTATGATATCTTGTGCATATTATAACATCCTGCATCAAATTATGACTTTCTACGTGTAGGATATCATAATATGACCCAAAATGTCATAATATGATCCAAAATATTATAATATGGAAAAGGTATTTTTGTCCAACCACTTTCCAACGTGCATTTAATACTTGCAGCTTTACTTTTTCGTTTGAAAATTTTGAATGATGAAAATATTTTTATACTTTGAAAAAAAATTATAATATCATTTGGATGCAAATAATAATTTTCTGTATGTAGGATGTCATAATTTTTTCAAAAAATAGAGACATTTTTGTCATTCAAAATTTTAAATAAAAAATAAAATTATAAATATTAAATATATTTTGAAAAATAATGACTATATGAATCAATCAGATAAAACGATATGCTTTATGTCAGATTTTCTACACCATCGCATAAAGAATTTTCCAAAGGAACCATAGCTTTCGGGATCTATCAAAACGGTTGTGTTTGAGTCTGCTCGAAAAGATAAACTTTAGAGCATGAGGATTCAAATAGCATGCAATACTTCAGAGCTTTTTTTTTTTTAAGAAAATTCAAGTGTAGAAACAAAAAGCAAAAATTATCACCGTATCCCAATATATCTTCATTAATAATCCAAATGAGCACCAAGCATAACCACATGGACTTTATTGCTTCAGTTGATATGCTTGATAGACCGAGATGACCGGGCACTAATCCGTTTCTGACCCCAAACCATCTCTTTGATCGCAAAGCACTGGTTTTAATCTATAAATTAGGAAGTCAACTCAGGATAATATCCATGCGTGGGAACGAGACAAGGGATGACCACAATAGAACCCTTTAGGTAGCATTTAGCAATCTAAATGAGATCATCGTGATGATCTAAGATTATTGATGATCCGAATCTAATGATGATTTGATCATCAATAATCTAAGATTACGATGTTTGATAAATCATAATCCAATGATTAAAAATCCTCAGATATCAATGAGTAATCTGTTTGATATTAAATGAAAATTCAAGATCACTGATCATATAATATCAAAACTATCCATAATATATTCTATAAAAATATATTTATTAATTATATCTAATATATTATAAATAAAATATTACTATATTTATCAATATATTAATAATTAATAAATTTTATAAAATATATTTATTAGTCCTATAAATTATTCATTCTATACAAGTATATTAATTGTTATTATAGAACTAATATTTTTATTTATACTTATAATATATTATTTATTAATATAAAAACTTATTTTGATTAGAAAAATAAGACAAATAGAAATAATATATTAAATATTTTTATTATATAAATATAAATATAATAAGATATTTTTTTCTAATTTAAAATTATTATTGAATCATAATATGATAATAATATAATTAATAATATATTATAATATAATATATATCATAAATATAATATATAACTAGCTTAGAATCCCATGCGATGCATGGTATGTATTTATTTTTTAAATAATATTTTTATAAATTAAAATTTTAATATAATATAAAAGATATCATGGATGATATCAAATGTTCTAAATGAAAATAAAATTATTTAAAAATATTTAAAAAATATAATATTCAAAAAATATTTTATTTTATTTTATTATTTTATTCTATTTATTTTATATATATTTTAAATTCATGCCAATTTTGAGATATAAAAAGGTTATATTTCCTAAGTCATCTACCGTAACTTTCATCAAAGTACACCCATCTTCAGCAGAAAGATAAGGCATGGAACAGGCCATGTAAGTATGTGCTTAAAATTTTTTCATCCACATGGAATGCCTTCGTTGAGGAACAATCACTATTAATAATTAACTTGAATATTAAAAATTTAAAAATTCTTAAATATTATAAGGTGTGCTAAATGAAAGAAGCTCCTCGATAGTGGCGGAGCAGCGGACTTCTACTGGCTGACACAGGAGGACTTCGTCCGCTTCTTCCTCAATTCAATCACCCTATTCTCCCCGCTGTCAGCACTCTCCATCACCACCGTGGATAGTGGATCATGGCGGCATCTACGTCAACGTCGACCACTCCATGGACTCCCTCCCACTGGATCATAGTGGCATCCCCATCATCGACCTCTATCCCTCCATGGACCCCCTCCTACGGCTCCGTTCGCGCATGCATAAGTGCTCCCACACTTATTTCTTCTTCCCATCTCTCTCTCTCTCCCCCCTCTCTCTTCTTCCTTCCCCCTCATCTCTCTCTCCACAAATCCCAATTTTGTTTTCTTGCTGATGGTGGGGGCTGGTGGAATCGGTTGTGAGCTCCTCAAAGCCCGATGAGGATCGAGGTCGAAGAAAATGGACGACGACGGTGAAGAGAAGACCCAAAAATCTGGTATCTTTCTCCTCCACAATGCTGTGATCGTCACCATGGACGGCGCCCTCATCGTCGACGGCGATTGCATTCGCATCCTCGGCCTCTCCTCGGACCTCCTCTGCAAATTGAGTGGTTGTAGAGGGAGAAGGCACTGATGGTGGGGGCCAGTGGAATCGGCTGCAAGCTCCTCAAAACCCAGCAAGGATCGAGGCCGAAGAAAATGGATGGCGGCGGCAGAGAGAAGACTTAGAAATCCGGCATCCTCCTCCACAACACTGTGATCGTCACCATGGACGGTGCCCTCGTCATCGACGGCAATCGCATCCACGTCCTCGGCCCCTTCCCGGACCTCCTCCATGAATTCTCCCCCCTCGCCGACGACATCCTCGACCTCCATGAACACTTCGTCCACCCCGATCCGGACCCCCCCAAAAAAAAGCAGCCGGTTAGTTGCGGCTTGCATGCGCTCCCAACTCTCCATGGAGCCTATTTCCGTCGCACCGATCCAATTTCAAAATGTCTTTCCTAACTAATTCTCTCTCTCTCTCTCACGTTCTCTCAAATCGACCCTGGCCATCGCCATGGCTTCCCCAAAGCTGCCACCACCCTCGTCGATCGATAGCCATGATGCCGCCCCTCACCTGCTCTCCCACCACCATCCTCCGTGAAGGCTCTGTGAAAGAAGTGGAAAAGAAAGCCATAAGCTTCTCTGGTCAGCCGCTCCAAGGCTCCCACCCGATTGGACTCCCATGAATGGGAAAACAGAGGAAAAAATGAAAAAACATGAGAAAAATCAGTGAAAACGAAGGAAAGACAAAAAAAAATTAAGGGTAACACATTTCCTTTTGTTTTCTTTCATCTTTTCTCTGTTTTCATTGACTTTTCCTATGTTTTCTCCTGTTTTTCCTCTATTTTCCCCATCCTTAATCGGGTGGGAGGCTTGGAGCGGCTGAACAGGGAAGCTTGTAAATCATGACTCCATGAAAGCGACTAGCGCCCCTTCCATGGACTCTCTCCGACAACTCCATGCTAGTGGCTTCTTCTACTCGCTTATAGAGATGAAGCTCTAGGACAACCCTCTCCACCTTTCGCTCCTTTCCGTTCGAATTCTCTGTCTGCTGCTCCGCTTCTCCAACAACAACCTCACCGCCGGCACTTTCAACGATGACTTCTACGAGAGAAAGATTCCTGAGCGAAGAAACCATCGAACGGGAAACTTAGGCAATCGCTATTAGTTCCACACAGCTCCCTCTTCTTTTCTTAAAATTCCACGTGTCAAATGGAGGCTTCTCCATTGAAAGATCTCCATTTCTGCTGCCACGTGATGGATGAAAACTTCTCCATTAAGAGGCCTCTAGTTTTATATATATATATATTAGATATCGAATATAATATCATATCATATATATAATATTAATATAATATATTAATGATATATTAATATATCAATTTTTTTACTAAACTAAGAGATATTTTTATCCTTATATTGTAGCCTAAAATCATTGTCTGAAGATGATCTTAGATTCTCGACCTTGAGAATGGATACCTCATCACTGGATTGGCAAGTATTTCAAAATCACTACTACGTAAGAACACTGTGATATAATCAAATACGATAATCTCATCATCTCCACCCATATCAATCTTGATCATAGATTATCTCAGACCAAGTGTCCCCTTACGAGCAAAGTTCTTACAATATGATGAAATTTAATTGACAATTTGAATAAGATCGGATAATTGTAAATGAGATACACAACATTCAACTATAAACATCGTGACTGGAAAAACCAACTTAGTTAAACGATAGTGTACAATTGATCTATTTTCAACCAACTGATCAATCCAAAACAGATAATTGTCCAGAATCTCCATTCAACAGGAAAACCTCCAGAGGGAGGCATGATGAGGTTGATGATGAAAAACCTAGTTGATGGCTGCAAAATTTTACTTGCTTTAGGACACTGGATTGTAAGGACACGTGGCCCAGTTTCCATCTTCCAGATCTGCCAAGCACAGCATATCCAATTCATTATGAAGAACAGATAACTGATAAAGACATAAGGTTAAAAGATATTTATCTTCCAATGTATTATTACATGTCATGTGCAGTAATATGGTACTTGCAGATGGAGTTGCAGGAAAAACAGCCAGCCCCAACATCTCCAAAGTTAATACTTACTAGCTTGTAACCCCATGCGATGCATGGGATGCGATTTTTGTTATCGATGATGAAATTGGATATCTTAATTACGATATCCTACGTGTTCACTATCCTTAATTATTTGTAATGAAACTACACACAAAAGAATGATCAATCCATGAGGGAAAAGGTCTTACCTTTCAATTTTTTCCATCTTTCCCTTGTTTCTGTTGATTTTCCTATATTTTCCCTAGGTTTTCCGATGTTTTTGAATCCTCAGGAGTCTCCATCGGGTGGGAGGAAGCGGCCGAACAAGAAAGCTTAGATTTCAAAAAGCAAGTCCAACAAAAGATGAAGCCATCCTGCATCGATCAATAGAAATCTAAACTTGAAAAATTCTATTCAATGTTATAAGCAACAACTACAACTAAATCAAAAATAATCCAAAAAACAACTGCAACAGTGAAAAGAACAGAATCTAAATAATAAATCCAAGTCCTGTCTATTTAGATTTTTAAGAAGAAGAAAAATCATAATCAACTAATCAGATGATAAAATACAAGAAAACATCCAACTCAATGAACTTGAATGAATTAAATTAGAAGAAAAACTTGAATAAATTAAATTAGAAGAAAATAAAAATATAGAGAAAGGATACCTAGTATAGAGGAAGTAGGCCTTAACAGGTATATACGTGACCACGTCCTCCTCTTCCCCAAACTCCACCGCACTCCTATGGCTATAATCTTGATGCCCACCAACAAAACCACTCTCATACACACCAGAGATGAGAGAGGGCTACTGTTCTTAGGGAGAGGTGGAGATAGATAAGGAGATGGGAGAAGGGATTGGTACTGTGGAGATGAGGGAGACCTTGGTGTCGCCATTAGGTGCCGGAGTTGAAACCAAGCCCTCAGCCTCCCCATTAGTCTCTCCTTCCCTCCCTCTTCTTCTTCTTCTTCCATATTTTTGATGTGTCGCCATAGGAGGCAAATAGGTAGCAAAAGGGAACCTTAATTCTCAAGAGTCTTAATCAAGTGGGAGGAAGCGCCCGAACAGGGAAGCTTAGGCGATGGCTAGGGTTGCGCACGGGATGCCCGAAAGTGCTCCTACACGGCATTTTTCCAGAGCAGTGCAGTCTCCATGTGTCAAACGGAGGCTTCTCCATTGGGAAGCCTCCATTTTAATATATATATATATATATATATATATATATATATATATATATATATATATATATATATATATATATATATATATATATATACATTGTTTACAATGTTGGGTAAGCCTCATTCCATATTTAAAAAAAAAAAATTGTTCATTTTGAGATGCTTTTTTCATCTCTTTTTTCTCAATGATGACAAAAGAGACTTTGACTGAGCATGCTAGTAAAGTATATTAATAGTGTTCCACACTATTACATAAATTCAAGGTGCATAAAATAATAAAGTATTCATTCTACCAACAAGGATGGAATTAATTTCATAGCATAAGCATCTATATTTCCCAAAAATCATGTGATTAGTTCAAATAACTCCTGCAGAACATTATTTAACTTTATTTAATAGTCAGTCCCCTTGCACGGCCAGCCAGCAGCCCTCACTGCTGTAATTCAGATAAGCAATAAGCATCTATGCTTCCTCTAGTGAGTACTAAACATGAATTTTAATTTCATGTAGGAACAAGCTCACGTGGTAGAGATCTAATGCAAGGATTACATTGAGGAAGATTGATAGAGGGAATAATCAAAAAAGAGTCGAAGGGAAGGAACTGACACAGTCAATCAAGTCGATTTAGTTCTTGACAGGGTTGAATGATGGAAAGAACTGAAGTTTTGATAGGTAAGATGCAACTTCATCCAATATTTATAGCCAATGGTTTGTGTAGAAGGAATCTTTTTGACTAAATGAAAGAAATCTAGGGATTAAGAATATAGCATAATCATTTTGATCCTCTCACTTTGGTTTAACACTATTGTACAACTCATTTTATCATTATTGTACAACCATGTGAAATTGTTCTTATACATACAATTTGAGCAAATTAACAAATGCTTATCCGAGATAGTCACTGCATATTGACACATGCACATGTATGTTAAGATTCATACAAATAACGAGGTCTAAAAGATGTGCTAAAGTGTCAAGAATGCTTGGTCATGTTGGCACCAGCAAACCACCCTAATCATCTGCATCCACAAGTACGCCACTATATCTTACTCTCCAATTAGTTAATCATTGATATGCACATCGACGGTTGTTCTTGGACAACACAATATTAGTGGACTAAAATAAAATTGCAATGACAGATAATCATAATTAATGGACAGATGACCAACTCAAAATGTTGGGCATGAAATTAAATTTAATGAAATATTGATGGACATGGGGCTTCAGTCAAAATCAACAGGTAAAAGGTACCTCTAAGTCATCATATTCCATCGGAGGGCTCTTAAAAAACAGAAGAACAGGAAGATTCAAAGGTGCATAGTTGGAGTGACATTAGTCATCAAATGTCAGCAGAGTTTAATGAGAAGATGTCTTATCTAGCCACAGCTTACATGCAATATAAGTATAATGGCAACTGTTCTTTCTTCTTAGGCTCACTAGGCCTGTCCTTTTTCTTTTCTTTTCTCTTCCTTTTCTCACTTTCTCTTCCCTCCCATCTTTCTCCTCTCTTCGCTTCCTTCTTTTGTATCAATTTCATTATCTTCATAAAATTGGTGGTGCTCTGGACCAAGTTTCTCAAAACACACCCACACAAACACGCACATACGCATGCACGCACACACACAAAGGGGAAAAAAGAGAGTCGGGAACAAACAACAAAGCAACCAAGTGATGCAAGGCCATCATGACTATCAAGCAATGGACACTGAGTGGAATCGACAGCATGGGCAATCCTTTACAACAACACTAAACTAATAAGGATTTATTGAATCCAGAGACATCCCAACATAATGATGATCTTTGACATGGAATAAATTCTATCTTCATATTTACGGAGTCAGTACGCTATATTGTAGTCTGGATGTCTGCAACAGTATATTATCATATAGGCACGTGACAATAGTATGTATGATACCCAAAGAAAGCAAAACCTGGAAGGACAATTAGAGTGAAGGGAAAATTATCTTTTAATTCCATAGTTTAAATTCATGCTGCAGCGGAATAACACTCCATGGTCTCTCCTGACTGGTGAAAAGTTTAGGCACAATGGAATAAGGCTTAATATGACGATTTCTACCCTTATCATATGAGGATTTGTACACTTATCTGAGAAAGAAAATATTAAGTATGCTAAATGTGGTAGGCATACACATATTGCAACCACCAATTTCTTGTTTTCAGATCCTGCTCAGAAACTGAAAAGAATTTAAACAATTATTAATATTATTTACAGATGAAATGTGAAAATGTAATTAAATATGACTATTGTAGTATTTCCACACCAGGAGTTTGTGAGTTTATATGAGAACTAACAAAGAAGTGGTAGACATTCTTTGTTGCTTTCTATAAATATTTTCATATAAAAATCACTTGAATTTTGATTTTACCTTCCAGACGAGTAGAGTGTTAGCATATTGGGAACCACCATCGTGAGAAATGGAGTTAATGGCAGCACCCAGTGCTATCTCATTGTTGACTTGAATAAGTCCAGAGCAGAATAGGTTGTAGCAGCCTGTTGCATTATAATTATCTCTCTGAAATTTTCATAGAAAAATGTTAGCGGACACCCAAATTTATAATTTTTGCCATGTATCATGCATCGAAATGAAGGAAATCTGTGGTACCTCATCTCTTTCATAAAATTAAATAAAGAACTATAGAAGAACTTAAAAAAATGAAAATCCAATTCCCTTGTGTCTCATAAGATAAAGTTAATTTTCTTTTTTTTAAAAAAAAAATCATGCAAGACAAGGTAGGAGAACGTGAGGAAAGAAGAAATTAATAGAAAGAAGACAAGCAAAAATGAAGGAATATTAACGTAGTCTCTACCACAGGAGGATCAGAAGCTTTGCGGGCCCACCTCAAAGGTAACAACAACAGTTGCAATAAGATCTGTTGATTAGGGTTTAATGCAAATCATCAAGCTATAAATACCAAATATAGCATAAATAAAATAAGAAATATGAAATTACATAATAGGATACTAGGTTCTGAAATTGGTAAATGCCAATATCCATGTAAATCAGATTGATCCCAAATTCAAGTTCAGATAGGACAGGAAAGAACTCCTCTTTTCCCCATTTGCTCCCATTTTAAGTGCTTCATAATAGTTACTTAAACTATATCCAATATTACCTCTTTTCCCAGATATTGATCACAGAGATGTGTGCAACAATGTGCTTTTACAACATACAGCCAAAGGAGAAAAGAGAAAAAGAAGATTATTTTGACCTATAGCAAATGGATGGGGATTCGTGTGGGGCTTCTTTGTTGAGGTTTGCTCACTCCACCAAATCATTTTGGAAAATGATGCTAGGGTCGAAATTGTTGCAGGCACAACCTTTGACAGGATAGCTCCAACTAAGGACCTGCTCCTATCCTCTGAAAGCCTGTATGGCAAGTTACCAACCAAATGACCACAAGTTACAATATTCAAAGTTCAGTGCGCAGAAAACTCCTCTCCAACTGCTACATTTGCTTACTAGAAAGTGGGGAAAGAAAATTGACACAATAAAACTATTTGTGAAAGTTGACTAATTGAGGACACACCACCAACATTTCCATTTCCATTTCTATTTCTTTCTCAGTTCTAAAAGCGGACTTAATCATAATCATCTATCTTTTTCCCAACTATTTAGGGTCGTTTTATAGATCCTCATTCACAAAGAATTCCTATCCGAGGCCATCTCTGATGTTATTCCTATTTCAGTTCTAAAAGAAGACATATGGCATAATAATTCTTGACAACAAAATGTACACTGGAGACTTCAAGGTAGAGTTCACCTCACCTATGCTGATATCACAGCATGCTCTCCAATCGTAACTGCACAGTAGAAATACTGACTTGACTGCCCAGAATAAAAGCAGCTGAATTCAATTCCAGAACAGCCTCAGAGAGCTTCCATTTCAGTCAACTCAAAACAACAGAAATAGGATTATGAAAATACCAAAACAGCAGAAAAATAGAAAAGTGGCAACGCAAACAAATGGACTTCCACGGGCCTTAAAGTCTTTGATATCTATAACACACTAGAAGCAACAAACTATATCCAAGATAAGAGTAATTCACCTGGACCTCCAAAAGTGGAGGGGGCATAAACCCTGTGATAGCGGCATCAGCACAAGACCCAAACTTGTGGATATTCTATAGCTGAAATGGTATCCTCCCACAGGAATTCTCATCATCTGCCTCTGTTCTGAAACCTATTTTCCCGGACTCGCAATCCTTCTTCTTGAAACCATCTTCTGAAGAGAACTCTACGCATCAAAAGATGAAACGTAAACCCTCAACTTATCAAAACTCTTCATCAACTCTTCCGACCAGAAAAAGAATGTAACGTGACGATGTTCTACGAAAATTAACAGAGTCAACATTATCAAGATCGCATGTTTTCCAACAGTGACGAAAAGAAAGAAGCAAAAGAAGGAACCTGGATGTCTGAGCCATCGAATTGGGCAACTACCCCAGGCAAGACCACACAAAGCTCCTCGGAAGCTGCCGAATTTTGAGAAGAACCGCCTTAGTTTCGCCAAATCTCATCCTCAGCACACGTCCGGGGTGTATAACCTACAAACAAGAAAGCTCGCGTTCAAGATTTCACAGAGTTTACATGCAGGAAGGGATCAAAGATTCGAAGTTCAAGAATTTATCAGAGGAGGTAGAGAAAGCGGAAGGGAAGGGCATCAAAAAGAGCTGACCTGCTTGTCGACGAGATCGTGGGTCAAGGAGTAGACGAAGAGGAGGCCAGCGGATGTGCCGAGGGCGAGGGCGAGAAGGTTGCCGAAGGTGAGCCACTCGAGGGCGGAGATGTGGCCATCGTCGGCGGCGGGGGAGAGGTGGATCTTGAGGGGGTGGCGGGGGAAGGAGGGGTCAGGGTCCCAGCCGAGGACAAGAACGAGGGAGCGGGCAGCGTGGGCGAGGGCGAGTGGGTGGGGGTGGAGGGTGGCGAGGAGCGAGGGGTCGTCGCGCCACCCCTCCCGCTCGCCGGCGCCCAGCTCATCCAGCTCGTCGCTGAAGATTCACCCCACCTCCATTCGATGCAGTCGCCGCGCCATCGGCGAGGGAGAGAAGAGCAGCGGGAACGTGGCTCAGAGCTTCGGGCAACGTGAAAAATAAAAATAAAAAGGAGACTTCTTGCTACGGAAGCCGACGGGATCTCACCATTCATCAACTCCGCCGACGAAAGGCGGAAGCAAACCCACGACTGCCGGGAACGTGCGATGCACGTGAGAAATTGTTTATTCCTGAAATCATTTTGATTTTATATATATATATATTCATCAAAAAAATAAACATATTTTTATTTTTACTTTCTGCTGTGCGACCACATAAATGTTCTTTTAGACAGCATGATTTTTCTCTCTATATTTAAATAGAAATACAAAAATTAAAGTAGAAAATACATTTGGTAACCATCTTTTTATTTTTTAAATAAAAAATTTATTCTATTTGCCGCCTCCACTCCGCCCCAAGGGTTACACCTCCCTCTCCTTTGACTTGGAAGGCCGCACCTTTCCCACCTCTCTTACCAATCTAACCAAACTATAATTAAAAACCTCGATTTGGGCATCAACGCTCTTGAGGAGCATCACCACCATCAACCCGGAGGCCAAGGTCATCCACCTCGGCCATGCTAAGTAAATGCTCTAGGCTTGCATCCTCGTCAACCATCTACGCTTTGGAGATGTTTAGCATCAATCCATTTTTGCACGCACTGACTTCACTCCAGGGAGGCACTCTTCCTCCCCAATATGGCCTCCATCTTCAGGTGGTATATCAAGGATTGCCATTGGATCGTTGTAGAGGCCAACTATCTTTTGCCGATGGCTTATTTCAATGATCAGTTATTCTGTGAATTGCTAGTGCTCTCGGTTAAGTCAAACCAAGGAAAGAAATTCAGGGAGCTGGAGAGGCCGTGAAGCTTTTTTTTTTTTCTTTTTGATTTTCTATTGTCAAGAAAAAAATTGTGACTACCAAATATATTTATGTTGTCAGAAATCTGGAAAATAATAAAATCAGATTTTCTGTTTCTATTTTTTTTATAAAAGTGACAGTGATGCTAAATGGGGGCCTTAATGTTACAATTCTTAATTCAAATTGTACTCGTTGATCAAAAATATATTTATCGGTATTTCGTAATAAGCGAAAGGGTCAAACAAAAGTTGTTCATGTGCTACTACCGTCCATTTTACAGGTAAACGAAGAAATGATGACCAATACAGCATTATTAGAGCCATATTACCTGTATCTTATTCCTGCATACCTAGGCCATCACATAATTGTTTCTACAGCAGTCACAATCACTTTTATTATTATAAAAGATCGTATCCATTGTTTCCCCTCCCCTTCTTAGTTATGGTTTCAACTCATCTAAGTTGCATCATATGAAGCAGGGAGGTGAAGCTGTGAAGCGTACCAGTCAGGGCAATGGTAAAGCTCCTCAATGACGTACCAAACCAATACGAAACTCGACAGTCAAAACTCAGTAATACCTACACTTTTGTACCAATTCCTGATTTTTGTGGACGACCGATAAGTGGTCCAATTGGGGCATCCAAGCCATGGAAGCTGAAAAGGAAAATTTTCATGAGAATTTGCAACCATTACATCATTTCGAAAAGAAAAATAAAACGGGAGCGACAAGTCCAGTCCACTTACATTTTAAATGGGTCGAAAGCAAGACCGAAATGGTGCAAATGACATACAGCCTAGGTTCTAGTTTATTTTCAACCAAAGTTTTTTCTTTTAAAAAAACTCTTCCAGATACCAACATGATAATATAGAGAGGAAAATCCATTTACTAAAATAACGGGTTTATCCCTTTTTTTAAAAAAAAATAGTTTAAATGACACCAATACCACGAAGCAACTTTACCTACGACTCCAGTTTGCACCCTTATAAACCCTGGAACAGCATTTGCTTGCATGGAATAGCAATAAGGAACCTAGATAAAGCAAAAGATCATGTCACTTGAAACTGAGGATTGTATAAAACAGCAGATAACAATGGCACCCACCACGATAAAATGATAGAAAGAGCTGCGAAAGCTGCACTTACTTACAGTTCTCTCTGAGGGAATTTCATTCATCCATTAGTCTAAGGCGAGGACAATAATAACAGAAATACATATTAACATGTACATACCAACTCTAAACCATATATCAGTAACCTTAATTATTCCAATTACTTTTAAAAAATCATATGACAGCTAACAGCAAGATCCTGGGCTCATGTGTGCTGTTAACAAAGGCCAATCTGATCAACCGGTATGTTACACCAAACTAAAACCCTCAAGCAGTAATCTCAGGGCCCTTATACAGCCCTCTTCTGATAACAAAGCTGTCAGGAAGCTGATACCCTTCCAACCAAGCCACTTCAGAGGCCCTCATTCCACTTGGCAATGAACCTACAGCAAGGTCAAATGAAGCAAGGGTAATAAGATTTTTGTGCCTCAAAGCAACTAGCAACTTAAAGGAGAAGATATCGGCTTAAACAACGCTATTTCACCTGACAGGTCCCTTCTTGAAGACTTCTGGAAATAAGAGCAATGTCGTCCATCTTCCGATGAATATGGCGGAGATAGTATGTCAAAGAGAGCACAATGAGTTATCGCTTTGAAACAGTGGATATTGCCACCGGTTGTCGGGTATAGAATTGTCGTCCCACAGGGTGCAGACATTTCACAATCTCGAATAAGCCTCGCTGGTCTAGCTGAAAATGCAGACAAAACAATATATAAAGTTAAAAACATTTTTCTTTTGCTACATCATATTGCTCAATATAAGTAATCTCCATGAAGCATTCCAGTATCAAGAAAAAATGAAACAATACAGAAACAAGAAGATGAAAATGTCATCATTTGCGTAACTCGAGCTTTTTTTAAACCAAAATCGAACAAAGAACTGAATGAGATGCCGAGGGCAAACCAGTTCAACAAAACTACTTAAATGCAAATACATGATGCACATAATCTTTGCTTCGTGTGCATATTTTTCAAATCCACACAATGTACTTGTCCCCACCAAAAAGATAAAAAAGAGGTAGACACAAGAAAGCGATCTGAGCATAATGCATCACTCAAAACCATTAACTGGCCAAATTTTAATCAATGTGGACACGTGGTTTTCCAGATTTCTTTTAAGTTTTGCCTTCCCATTTTCCCTTCTTAATATCTTCAATTTGCTCTATATGCATCCTCACCTTGATGCTTCATTTTCTTCAAGCGTCAAGGTATGACAAATTTATATTTTCAAGCACTTATAATAAACTTGCAATGAAGCACCTTTAAGGCATATCAGCATGAAATTGCCTTTCCCCAAAAGAAAAAGTAAATGACTCACCACCCAAAAAAAAGGATATAAATATGTCTAACAGAAACAGAAGAGTACTGCAGCACCCTAATTTGTTTCAATCTTTTCAAGGAACAAATTATTGGGCATCAAGAATTTATGGGTGTTTAAGTACCATTGCCTCGCATGCTATTGGTTTAGACGGCCACATTACTACATTTAGTGGACATATATTGCAATACAATCTCTGTGATGCTATCAACATCAAAGATCACGTATACTACCACAATAATTCACCCTAGCACAGAAGATACTTGCATGGCAGCAATCATGATGATAATCTTTCTTTTTCATTTTCTCATGGTAAGAAGAGTTAATTATGCATATGAACCACAAAATTGCCATCATGTTAACATCTCTTAGAGTTTATTCCAAGGTTTGCAAAACAACCCTAAGCCACCAGGTTCAGGGGTTACCATCACAAATCGGTGCAGAACCAAGATGATTTGCAGATTTAGTTCGGGACTTAGTGGGAACTAGTCCAAACCAAGCAGAATCGCCTGCTTCTGCTCGTTACAATTTGGTTCAAGTCAGTTCTGAGCCCTCCTGTGATTAAAAAGGGAGGAGAAAGCATCCCAATGCCTTTCTCCTCTCTTTTCTGCTGCAAGTATGAAGGGAAGAGAGGGAAGGTGAGGAAAGTCCGGGGAGAAGGGAAATTTTATAATTTTGAGCCCCAATCCAAGCCAAAATCAGGTGTGAACCCTCCCTCTTCATTCTTATCCTTTTTTTCCTGCCTAAAATAGGCCAAAAATGGTAAATATTTTCTGTTGGTAGCATGAAATCTTTTATACTACATATCCAAACATATTCAAGTTCTCAGTGTATTATGGAACAGAGTTTAAAGCTCTAATCAATCTTTATTTCACCCAATTTACCCCCTTTCTCCATCTTTATCAATAATTTAGAGAAGATTATTCTTATAAAACTTCCCATGATGGTCTTCACTTTCCCTGGAAGTAGTTTGCTCAAGTTCATGAACATGAAAATATCTTTGCTTCACCAGCAAGCCTTCATATTTGGTATATGCATTCAACTCTAGCAAGTTTCTCCCTCCACTATGAAAGAGCAACTAGCCACTATTTGACCCTTCTTGTAGTGCTCTACCATCTCCACCCTGTGTCCTATTTCCCCTGTCAAATGCAGATGCCACAAACATCCACTCCCCTGGATAACTAACTACTTGAGTATATGTATGAGCACTTCTTATGCTAATATTTAAAGCCAATAACACTTCCTTTTTTTGTCTGACTTACATATTTATTTTTATATTGTAAATAATAGCAAACAAAGTATGTTTTTACATGCAAAATCAAATGTTTCTTGTATTTTAAGACATCCACATCAATTTTCTAAGTTCTGTTCAGTGAAAAAAGCAACACCTAAAACCAGATTAGCTTACTCCATAAATGAATAGGCTTTCCAGGTAGATAATTACTACACCTTAAATTATGAGCAAGAAAATTCAAAATAGTTTTCATATTTGTGCATAACTAACATTTATGGATTACCAAATATTAGAATAGATATACATACACGCACGCGCGCGCGCGCGCGCGCGCACACACACACATATATATATATGACATAAAAAGGCCTGATTAATGAAAAAGACCAAACACACCTCTTGTTGGATCAATGCCATCGGCTATCTCTATCCAATCATATGATCTAACGTGCAACGAACCGTACAGAAGCTTGCTCAAAACGGTCATTCCAGGATGATTATGCAGTGGAATAATGGACGAAGGTGGCATGCAAAATATACCAATCTGCATATTATGTTTAGAGAATCCTCGAATACATTAATTACACTCAACAGGTCATAACTCATATTCCAAATGGAAAATCATTTCAATCCATTGAGTACGGCATAAAAAGATAGAGGTTAGTAATAAGTTCAAATATTAAGGCAATACAAAACAACTGAAAAAAGATTTAGTCATGCAAAGCTATTAGGAGGCTTACAGAGAAGCTTTCACATTCATGCATATGCAAATATTTGATGGGAGGCAAAAATTGGTTGCTCCCATTACGCCCTTTTCTCCCATTTAAACCATGTGCAGAGCCTTTTAATGTTCGTACCGCCTGGGCCTCTTGTTCAAGACCCACATCAGATGGCCTGATCTCATCTGAAAGATTGTGTCAGACAAATATAAGACATCCAAGAAAAAATTATCCTATAATAGCAACTTATATGAGCATGCATGATATGTTAAATGCAAATATCGATATGCTTACATCATGTTCAAAAACTTAATGTCATGTCATGCTGCTAGAGACAGATAATTGATATAATATTTCCAAATATAATATAAATGAAACAAGCATAAATGTAAGCCATAAAATCTCATACATAATATTAGACTAAGAAAAACATTCAATTCAACATTATAAGCACAATATATATTTCTTGTGGCCCACATAAGGTGATTAAGTCTGAAAAGGCATAATATACCCAATCACCCAACAATCCGAAACCACGCATGCCTACATAACAAAATAATGGCCATTTTAACATCACATGAGCATCTCAAGGCTACTTTTCATCTTTAACACATACATCAAGAAGGACAAGGAACGAGCACAATCTTGATGTTTTCATTTGATCTATAGCCATCCTGGGATGACTAGCAGTACAGCACACCATATAAAACCGGGTTCATCAACTTAATTTTAAGCACCTAAAAAGTGCACTGGATGACCATATTTGAGCTGAATATGAATAGCTCCCTTGATCGTCCAAGTGGCTGGTTATATAGTTTAGAGAATCTCCAAACAAACTAAATCTCTTATGAACTTTTAGGGTCAAAAGAATCTCCTTCATAGACTCCAATCACTACAAAAGATTTTCTCCTCACCCTAACAGTAGGATTAACAGAATAATCAAATATTTGTGTTCACATCCCTTAAAGATTGCTTTCACCACTCTAACCTCAGGAGTTGTTGAGATAATCAAAAGATTATTCATACCCCTCGGC